>NC_061830.1:39700598-39723098 GCF_019202785.1 Penaeus chinensis
GCTGAACCGAGGTCCCTTAATGTTACCCTTGAGGAGATAAGCAATGAAAACAAATGTACTGAATATAAGAAAAGTCGCTTAGTGTTATGACAACGTACGTGCGTGTGTATATATATGCACACACACACACACACACACACACACACACACACACACACACACACACACACACATATATATATAAAGAGAGAGAGAGAGAGTAGGAGAGATAAATAGATAGATAGATAGACAGAGAAAGCAGATACACACACACACACACACACACACACACACACACACACACAATGATATATATATATATATATATATATAGAGAGAGAGAGAGAGAGAGAGAGAGAGAGAGAGAGAGAGAGAGAGAGAGAGAGAGAGAGAGAGAGAGAGAGAGAGAGAGAGAGAGAGACAGACAGACAGACGGAAAGAAAGAAAGACAACGTTTAACAGACTAACAAACAGACATACACACATAGACACAGAAACCCAACCAATATCACCCACGGACTTAATCATCAGCCTCCTGGCAACACGTTCCAAAAAGCAGCAATAACACAGCCCATCTTCCTTACACATAAGCGCACCGTCAATATATATACTTTTAATCTCAACTTTTAACACGTGCATCGTCAGCGGCGAGGAACCATTCGGAACCAGTTTTCTCTGAGTCTCTCTTACCGGTTATGTCATCTTCGGGAAAGAGTCATTTCGTAATACACTGGCAGGTAATTCGGTCGGATTTTGGTGACAAAAGAAGGTCTCATTGCGTCGATAGATTTAGGATTTCTCGGTTGCGGTGATAGATGTTTAGATAACCGGTGTGTGTGAAGGGATTTTTTTTTTTTATCTTTCATTAACGATAGATAGATAAATACAATATATGTAAGTAAATAGACAGTTGATAGACAGTAGCCTTTGAAAAATACGTTTTTTTTTTCTTTTCTCTCTCTGATTAAATTGAATAATTAAGGAAAATGGTGATGATGATGAAGGTGATAATGATGATGATGATAATTATCAAGATGCTAACAATTGCCTTCTCAATATATTTTCTGACGACATTTACTCCAAAGACGGAGTTTCCATTAATTTAGGGAAACAATGACCTTATTGTATATTTTAATTACCTTTCATATTATTGTTGATATTGATATCGTTTGCATGTTTTTTCCGTTGATAGTATTGCGAAAATAGATGTGTATTTTATCTATATTGCAAATCTAGTAAAAATTCATATTAGTCATTCGGTATTTTTTTCTATCTTTCTATCTTCCTCTCTTCCTCTCTTCCCCCCTCTCTCTCTCTCTCTCTCTCTCTCTCTCTCTCTCTCTCTCTCTCTCTCTCTCTCTCTCTCTCTCTCTCTCTCCTTTCCTCCCTCCCTCCTTTCCTCCCTCCCTCCATCTCTCCCTCCCTCCCTCCCTCCCTCCCTCCCTCCCTCCCTCCCTCTCTCCCTCCCTCCCTCCCTCCCTCCCTCCCTCCCTCCCTCCCTCTCCCTTCCCACTCTCCAACACTCTCGCTCCCTACCGATCCCTCCCTCCCTTGCTCCCTCCCTCCCCCTCCCTCCCTCCCTATCCCCCTTCCCTCTTCTCAAAACGCTAACCAGAATAACCTCCGAGCTGGAACGTCGCAAAAAAAGAAGGAATCTCTTACAGTCTCCTTCGTCCCCCTCTTCTTCGTCTCCGCCTACGCATCTTTCAGAGGTGATAACAGGTGTCACAGCGTCTTTAAGAAAGGTCGGAGAGGGAGGGAGGGATGGGGAGGCTGGAGGGGGAGGGGGGAGGGGAGGGGGAGGGGGGAAGGAGGGTGGGAGGAGGGTGGGAGGAGGGGAGGAGCAATGGAGGGAGGAAAGGACATGTGTGTGTGTATATATATATATGTATATATATATATATATATATATATATATTATACATACACACACAATACATATGTTTGTGTATGTGTGTGTGTGTGTGTGTGTGTGTGTGTGTGTGTGTGTGTGGGTGTGTGTGTGTGTGTGTACATATACATGTATACACACACGCTATTATATATTATATATAATACACACACACACACACACACACACACACACACACACACACACACACACACACATACACACACACACACACACACACACACATACACACACACACACACACACACACACATACACACACACACACACACACGCACACATAAATGCCTATATATATGTATATATATACATACATATCTAAGAATGTAAGGCTAAATCAGAAAACCAAATCCTCCCAAAAGTCCAAAGAGGAGAAGCAGAGGAAACGGTGAAAGTGTCATATTGATTGCCCTCTCGCGAGACCCCTCCCCCTCTCCCCTCCCCTCCCCCTCCCCCACGACGCCCTCTCCCCCACCACCACCACCGCCGCTATGTCCTCCCCTCCATCTCCATCCCTATCTCCCTCTCTCCTCCTCTCCTCTCCTCTCCTCTCTCCTCTCCCTCCCATCCTACATCCCCCTTCTTCCCTCTCCTTTTCTCCCACGTTCCTTCCTCTCCCTCCCTCTCCCTCCCTTTCCTCCTCCCTTTCTCCCTAACCCAACCTCCCTCCCTCTCCTTCCCTCTCCCTCCCTCTCCTTCCCTCTCCCTCCCTTTCCTCTTCTCTTTCTCCCTAACCCAACCTCCCTCTCTCTCCCTTCCTCTCCTCCTATCCCTCCCTTCATCCTTCCCTCCCTCTCCTCCTCTCCCTCCCTCCCTCTCACAGTGTTTCCCCACCCTCCATACCCCCACACCTCCCTCCTTCCCTCCCTCCACACACACCCTTACCCCTACACTCCCACACCTACCTCCCTCCCTCCCTCCCTCCCTCCCTCCACACACACCCTTACCCCAACCCTCCCACACCTCCCTCCCTCCCCCCCCCCCCCACCTTGACACAACCTGAGGGAAGCAGCGGAGGAGGTAAAGGGCGCTGCGAACACTAATGGGCAAGATAAGCAATTACTTTGTCCTGAAGTTTGGGTTTGGTGTCTGGACTCAATAAGAAGAGAGAGGGAGGAAGAGGTGGTAAGAAGGAAAGGGAGAGAGGGAGGGAGGGAGGGAGGGAGGGAGGGAGGGAGAGAGAGAGAGAGAGAGAGAGAGAGAGAGAGAGAGAGAGAGAGAGAGAGAGAGAGAGAGAGAGAAAGAGAGAGAGTGAAAGAGAGAGAGAGAGAGAGAGTAGAAGAAGAGAGAGTAGAAGAGAGAGAGAGAGAGAGAGAGAGAGAGAGAGAGAGAGAGAGAGAGAGAGTATGAGAGGCTGGGTCTGCCGATACTTGAATATGTCTACGTGCATATGTAGTTTTCACATTTATACATACATACATACATACATACATATATACATATATATATATATATATATATATATATATATAAATAATATATGTGTATATATAATACATATATGCATATATATGTATATGTATATATACACGTATATATATATATATATATATATATATATATATATGCACATATATGCATATATATATATATATATATATATATATATATATATATATATATATATATATATATATATATATATATATGTATATATATGTAAAAATAAATATATGCATATATGTATATACATATTTATATACTTTTATATATATATGTATCTATATGTATATATACATTTATATATATGTATATAATATATATATACATATATATATATGTATACATATACAAGTAAATGTGTGTCTATATATACATATATATACATATATATATATATATATATATATATATATATATATAAATCTAGTTTTACATTGTGGGTTTTTCTAACATATTATCAACACGGTAGAGTGTTTTCACCTTTCATATATATATATATATATATATATATATATATATATATATATATATATATAACGACAGTATCAACAGTAACACGAGCAACAACAACAAAACATAGATTTACGACGAAGAAAAGGCAGAAGGTCATTCGCGCGGAGGGGGTATGGGGGGGGAGGACACAGGAAGAGGAGGGAAGGCGGCTGGAGGGGAGAAAAGGAGAAGAGGGATAGAGGGAAGAAAAGGGGAAGAGGTATAGAGGGAAGAAAAGGGGGAGAGGGATAAAGGGGAGAAAAGGGGAAGAGGGATAGAGGGAAGAAAAGGGGAAGAGATATAGAGGGGAGAAAAAGGGAAGAGGGAGAGAGAAAGGGAGGGGAGAGAGACAGGGAGAGACAAGGAGGGGGAAGAAAGAGAAGGAGAAGAGAGATAGAGGAAAGAGACAGTAAGGGCGAGAAGAGAAGAAAAAAAGGAGGGGAGAACGGAAAGAAGTAGAAAGAGAAAGAGAATAGGGATAGAGGGAAAAGAAAAGGGAGGGAAGAAGGAAGAGGAATAGACGTAAGACAAAAGTGAGGAGAGAAAGGGAGGGAAGAAAAGGAATGGGAAGAAAGAAAAAAAAAAAGCGAATAGAGGGTAAGAAGAAGAGAGAAAAAGGGTGGAGCAGGACAGAAGGGAATGGGGAGGACGGGGGAGGGAGGAAAGGGGGGGGGTGAGGGGGGAGGGGTCAAGGTAAGGGAAGGTAACCAAGGATAACTTGTGTAAACTTGGCCCTAAGTTAGGATACGTGCGTTGGACTGCGAACGGGATAAGGGATAAGGGTATTGATGATAATGATGGTGATGATGGTGGTGAAGGTGATGGTGGTGGTGGTGGTGGTGATGGTGATGATGGTGGTGGTGGTGATGGTGGTGGTGGTGATGGTGGTGGTGGTGATGGTGATGGTGGTGGTGGTGATGGTGGTGATGATGATGGTGGTGGTGGTGATGGTGATGATGGTGGTGGTGGTGGTGATGGTGATGATGGTGGTGGTGGTGGTGATGGTGATGATGGTGGTGGTGGTGATGGTGGTGATGGTGGTGGTGGTGGTGGTGATGATGGTGGTGGTGGTGATGGTGATGATGGTGGTGGTGGTGGTGATGGTGATGATGGTGGTGGTGGTGATGGTGGTGATAGTGGTGGTGGTGGTGGTGATGATGGTGGTGGTGGTGATGGTGATGATGGTGGTGGTGGTGGTGGTGATGGTGATGATGGTGGTGAAGGTGATGGTGGTGGTGGTGGTGGTGATGGTGGTGATGATCATGTTGGTGATGGTGGTGATGGTGATGATGATGATGATGGTGGTGGTGGTGGTGATGGTGATGATGGTGGTGAAGGTGATGGTGGTGGTGGTGGTGGTGGTGATGGTGGTGGTGATGATGGTGGTGGTGGTGATGGTGGTGGTGGTGATGGTGATGGTGGTGGTGGTGATGGTGGTGATGATGATGGTGGTGATGGTGGTGGTGATGATGGTGGTGGTGGTGATGGTGATGATGGTGGTGGTGGTGATGATGGTGGTGATGGTGGTGGTGGTGATGGTGATGGTGGTGGTGATGGTGATGATGGTGGTGAAGGTGATGGTGGTGGTGGTGGTGATGGTGGTGGTGGTGATGATCATGTTGGTGATGGTGGTGATGGTGATGATGATGATGGTGGTGGTGGTGATGGTGATGATGGTGGTGGTGGTGATGGTGGTGAAGGTGATGGTGGTGGTGGTGATGGTGGTGGTGGTGATGGTGATGATGGTGGTGGTGGTGATGGTGGTGATGGTGATGGTGGTGATGATGATGGTGGTGATGGTGGTGGTGGTGATGGTGATGATGGTGGTGGTGATGGTGGTGGTGGTGATGATGTTGGTGATGATGTTGGTGATGGTGGTGGTGGTGATGGTGGTGGTGGTGGTGGTGGTGATGATGATGATGGTGGTGGTGATGGTGGTGGTGATGTTGGTGATGATGTTGGTGAGGGTGGTGGTGGTGGTGATGGTGGTGATGATGATGATGATGATGATGGTGGTGATGGTGGTAGTGGTGATGGTGATGATGATGATGGTGGTGGTGGTGGTGATGGTGGTGGTGATGGTGGTGGTGGTGATGGTGGTGGTGGTGGTGATGATGTTGGTGATGGTGGTGGTGATGGTGGTGGTGGTAGTAGTGATGATGATGGTGGTGGTGGTGATCATGATGGTGATGATGGTGGTGGTGATGGTGATGATCATGTTGGTGATGGTGGTGATGGTGATGATGATGATGGTGGTGGTGGTGGTGGTGGTGATGGTGGTGGTGATGGTGGTGATGATGTTGGTGATGGTGGTGGTGGTGGTAGTAGTGATGATGATGGTGGTAGTGGTGATCATGATGGTGATGATGGTGGTGGTGATGGTGATGATCATGTGGTGATGGTGGTGATGGTGATGATGATGATGTTAATGATGATGATGGTGGTGGTGGTGGTGGTGATGATGTTGGTGATGGTGGTGATGGTGATAATGATGGTGATGGTGGTGATGATGACGGTGGTGGTGGTGGTGATGATGATGTTAATGATGATGGTGGTGGTGGTAGTGATGGTGGTGATGATGATGGTGGTGGTGGTCATGGTGGTGGTGGTGGTGATGATGATGTTAATGATGATGGTGGTGGTGGTAGTGATGGTGGTGATGATGATGGTGGTGGTGGTCATGGTGGTGGTGGTGGTGATGATGATGTTAATGATGATGGTAGTGGTGGTGGTGATGGTGATGATGATCATGGTGATGGTGATGATGGCGGTGGTGATGATCATGATGGTGATGATGGTGGCGGTGATAATCATGATGGTGATGATGGTAATGATGGTGATGATGATAATGGTGGTGGTGGTGATGAATATGATGGTGACGGTGGTGGTGATGAATATGATGACTTACGAAAAGATAGTTGTGTTGATGTTAGTAATAGCGTTATTGTTGTTGTTGTTGCTGTTGTTGTTGTTGTTGTTGGTGATGGTGGTGGTGATAAAGTCGGTGGTAGAGGTGATGGTGGTGTTGATGTTGCTGTTGGTGGTGGTGGTGGTGGGATGGCGGTGGTGATGATAATGCTAATGATAATAATAATATAATCATAATGATAGCAACGACAAAACATACCCACAACAATAACGTCATTAACAAAGACGATGCTTACAATCAACCAAAGAGTGAGAGAATAAGAGAGAGAGAGAGAGAGAGAGAGAGAGAGAGAGAGAGAGAGAGAGAGAGAGAGAGAGAGAGAGAGAGAGAGAGAGAGAGAGAGAGAGAGACAGACAGACAGACAGACAGACAGACAGACAGACAGACAGAGAGAGAGAGAGAGAGATTGAGAGAGAAAAGAAAAAAATGCCCCAACAGACCAGACCAGACCAGGTGTATGAGTGATCTCCCTCCGCACAGGTAACAACAGCATGGGACACATTAACCCGCCAGCTATGTGAGGCAACAGTGATCTGGTTCTGCCCCGGTTCGTGCCAAAGTGTCGAGAGAGTGGGGTGGGGTGGGGGGGGGGAGGGAGGGAGAGGGAGGGAGGGGAGAGTGGGGGGGAGGGAGGGAGAGGAGGTTGGAGTGGGGGGATGGGGACGAGGAGGAGGGGAGGTAAAGGGGGGGAGGGAGAGGACGGTAGGGGAGAAGGGGAGGGAGGAAGAGAAGGAGGGTAGGGTGAGGTGAGGTGGGGAGAGGGAGGGAGAGAAGGAGGGTGGGGGGAGTTGAGGAGGGAATGGGAGGGGGAGAAGGAAAGGGAGTCGGAGAAGGGGAGGGAAGAGGAGAAGGGGATGGAAGAGTGGAGTGAGGTGGGGTGAGTTGAGGAGGGAAAGGGAAGGGGAGAAGGAAAGAGAGAGCGAGAGAGAGAGAGAGAGAGAGAGAGAGAGAGGAGAGAGAGAGAGAGAGAGAGATGGAGAGGGAGAGACAGAGAGAGAGAGAGAGCAAGAGAGAGCAGGAGAGAGCAAGAAAGAGAGAGAGAGAGAGAGAGAGAGAGAGAGAGAGAGAGAGAGAGAGAGAGAGAGAGAGAGAGAGAGAGAGGGGGGAGAGAGGGAGAGAGGGGGGAGAGAGGAGAGAGAGAGAGAGAGAGAGAGAGAGAGAGAGAGAGAGAGAGAGAGAGAGAGAGAGAGAGAGAGAGAGAGAGGGGGGGGGGGGGAGAGGAGAGAGAGGGGAGAGAGAGAGAGAGAGAGAGAGAGAGAGAGAGAGAGAGAGAGAGAGAGAGAGAGAGAGGAGAGAGAGGGGGAGAGAGAGGGGGAGAGAGAGAGAGAGGGAGAGAGAGAGAGAGAGAGGAGAGAGAGAGAGAGGAGAGAGGGAGGGAGAGAGAGAGGGAGAGAGAGAGGGAGGGAGGGAGGGAGGGAGAGAGAGAGAGAGAGAGAGAGAGAGGAGAGAGAGAGAGAGAGAGAGAGAGAGAGAGAGAGAGAGAGAGAGAGGGGGGGGGAGGGGGGGGGGAGGGGGGGGAGACAGAGAGAGTGAGAGAGAGAGAGAGAGAGAGAGAGAGAGAGAGAGAGAGAGAGAGAGAGAGAGAGAGAAATGGAAATTATGGATAAGGAAGGAAGTGGAAGCAAAGGGAATAGAGAGAGAGGAAATCTAAAGAAGAGCTATATAAAGAGAGAAAATAGAAAGAGAGAGAAATAGAGACACGGAGCCATAAAAGAAGCAAATCGGAAGATATATATATATATATAAAAGAACGGAGGGCACTGAAGGAAAAAAAAAAAAAGAATACTGATCAGGTACCATGAATTAAACATTTCGTAGCATCCTTGGCAAATAGGCAAATGAGCGTTCCGTAGGTAGAATATACATTGCGTTCTCTTACTGTGAATATCGTAACGAGCTGAAACCGGAATCAAGAGCCAATCCGAGCGAAGCGAGAGGCTAATTACCAGTAATTTTTAATTAGGGGACGAGATATCGGGGTTCAGAGGGGTAGGTGATCCAACTACTATTTGGGTAATTAAATGATTTTCGGTTCTCAAAAAGTCCAAATTCACGTTCAATGTCTCTCTCTCTCTTTCTCTCTGTCTCTGTCTCTCTCTCTCTCTCTTTCTCTCTCTCTCTCTCTCTCTCTGTCTCTCTCTCTCTCTCTGTCTCTCTTCTCTCTCTCTCTCTCTCTCTCTCTCTCTCTCTCTCTCTCTCTCTCTCTCTCTCTCTCTCTCTCTCTCTCTCTCTCTCTCTCGTTCAATTTCCAAAAAGATACGGGGGAGGTTAAGATTTCTTTGATAAAAAAATAAATAAGTAATAATGTGATAATAATACTGATGAAAATAATAATAGTAACTATAATGCTAATAATTATAATAATAATGATGATACTACTACTACTATAATAAACAAATTATATATATAATATATTATATATATATATATATATATATATATATATATATATATATAAACGGTGAAACAGCTTATGTCCTAAGGCGAGAGCCAGGCCAAACGTCAATCAGTTTCGACCAATTGCCTCGTGAGATCATGATAACCTGTACAAACAGGATCTGCTTGCATAATCGAGGTCAGTCGTATATAGATCGGTATCCGTGCATAATCCGAATAAGAACGACGGACAGGGACACGTCACTCGAGATAATGGCTCTTCGAAAATCCAGTATCCTTGTGCGATGCTTTTTTTTCTTTTTTTCTTCTTCCATTGTTTATATTGCTTGGTACGATCACGTTCAACCTCCCTGAATCTGGAATAAGTAATCCTAACTTGCTCCGAATTGCAAGTGCATCTCCTTGCAACACGTTGGCATCATTCTTTTATTAATGACGGCATATATTCGTATCACCGGGACATAGGCCAGAATCTTCTTGAGTTTTCTATTAGATGATGAAGCGGGACCGGGCTGCCAGCCATGCGGTACTCCAGCCAAGACCAACGGCCGTCTTCAGCTAATATAAAGAAGTGTTTTTATCAACCATTTATTATTTAACTTCATGTTCTAACTACGAATTATTAGCGTCTGGAAGTTGCTAGGTATGGCAATAAATACGTTGTGATTGTTAGACTTTTTTTTTCAATGTTGATGAGTATAAGTTTAATAATAATAACTATAAACGTCAAATTCAGCTAATGTTAGTTCCCATGCTAGCCTCTCGTGCAAGGTTATCGATGAAGAATATTTGTGGTATGCTGAGATCTGTTTCATGTTCAGTGTTTTATGATATTTTCTTAGATAAATTATAAAAGAGAGTGTTTTAGTGTGCTGAGATACATCAGAATTTTATCATTAAGTTAGGATTGAAATATCTTATATTCACATCATTAATAGTATTATCATCACTTTTATCATTATTGCCATTATTAGTATGTTAATAATAATTAGAATTATTATAGTTATTATTAGTATATCAATTACAATTTTAATTATAGTTATTATGATGTTTATTATTACTACTATATTCACCCTTATTGTTAGCAGAACATTATCATTATTATTATTATAACAATATCCTATAGTAAAAAGTACAGTGGTATGTACTGGTTATTACTAGTTATTGTAAACACGCATGTTTCTTGACAGGTCATATCTTTCTTTTTACAAGTGTGTCACTAACAGGTTACGCATTTCAGTTCTTAGTATTGTTGAATATCACATGAAAAAAGTTTTTATTGGGTGTAATTCTTACTGTCTATCCTTTTTTATATTTAAAAAAAATGATTCTATGTCTATACAGCCTACTTCTAAATATATTTTTACTCCACAGGTTATCGCAGAGGATGACATTGCTACAGATATATAAACAAACATACATAAATAAATAACATTAGCAATAAATCCTTTGATAAAATAAAACGAGAAAAGAAATTGACTCAGAAAGCACACCTGAATTATGGGTTATACGTGTTTTTATATTGACCTGAGGCTACTTGAGTTCCCGAGACCAGTGGGTGACCTTGCGCGGGTCGGTCGTCTACGTGAGTGCTCGGGGTAGCCAAATATCCATGGAGTTCTTGTGTTTTCTTGTGATTTATCTCATTTTTCCTCTGTCATTACTCATCCTTGATTAATTAATCTGTCAAGTTTTTGTTTGTTTTATTTATTGATTGATTTTTCAGTATGCTCTCACTTTAAGATAAATATCCAGGTTACTATAATCTTAGCCGTTCAGTGTTTTTTTCTCTTACTTTCACGTGCCTCGACCGCCGCGCGCTCATGCTGTTAATATGACACAGCAGTACGGTCCCTATCCGTCTTTGTACATTAAGTAGGGTTTACATACTTCGACCTTGACTTTCACGTCTATTGAGATCAGTGCGAAGTGTCATGGGCACTGTGAGCTGGGCGAGTTGATATTGCCCATTCCGTTATCTTTGTGCATCTTCAGTTCCATCCATTATGTCGAAGAAAGGACTAGATATTCAAGGAAAGGCTTGGGTGTTCCATATATTTAGTTTTTTGAGTTTGTTTGTTTTCACAGCTCTTCTCAACGGCACATAACCATCATCATCATCATCATAATGAATATAATTGTGGTCATTATCATCATCTACAACGACTGTTATTTACAACAATCAATTGCTTTCACCATATTATATTTTCTACATTTGTTTTTATCTTACGAGGAACGAGATCGAGTTTAAATCTCGTTCCTAAGGTCTTGAGCACGTGCCTTGTTGAGGTTGGACGGTAAGATGTGAGCGTAATGACAATGCCGATTATCTATGACAACTTGCATATATTTCTGCTTTGTATTTCTCATGTCGTTGAGGCGCCAGTAAGTTGTTGTTGTTGTTGTTGTTGTTGTTGTTGTTGTTGTTGTTGTTGTTGTTGTTGTTGTTGTTGTTGTTGTTGTTGTTGTTGCTGCTGTTGTTGTTGTTGTTTTTTTCTCATCCTATTCTTTCGCTTGTTATATGTTCTTCAGTGTCAGTCCGTCCCTGATCCTCTCCTTGTGGAAGTTTTAAATTTAGGATAATGAAGAGATATGAAATGTTAAAAAGTCCAGATCATCGCAAATCCTCTCCTATTAGAAGTTTTAAATATGTCACTGAATAATATAAAATATTTTAAAAAATCGAAAAAAACACGACGTAATTTCTGTCCTAAATGTCTCTGAGACAGTCCTGAATTCTTACATAAAATCAGTCGAGCAGAAACTTGCATAATCTTGAACTAGATAAACAACACAGTGGCTCGCGGATCAGCTGATAAAGCAAGGACCATACATATAACTCCCGCCAATTTATTTCAAACACATTGTTAACGATCTCCAGTTGAACCCTCAATCAAATTTCTATTCCCTTCTTATAAATAATGATATTTCAATTCGCTCTTCTCAGAATCCCTCTTGCTTTTAACCTTGGACAAAAAAATGCATGTATTACCTGCGTTCCTGTCTGGATAGTGAACGTTCAAGTTTGCTCAATGACAACAGCGTAAAGATGTTCCTACTTTCCTCCCACGCTTTAAAAGTTTTCCTATTGAATAGAAATTAGTTTTTTTTTTTTTTTTTTTTTTTTGAGGTTAGAGGTAAAAGAATTATTGTATTTTTTTCATTCATATTTTCTATAAAGGGATAGATCTGACTTCCATTTTTCTCCATCCACCTTTTCCATAAAGGAATAGACATTATTTCCTCCCAAAATCTATCAATGGATATAAAATACACCCCCCCCCCCTCAAAAAAAAAAAAAAAAAAATCTTGGACTTCGGAAGTTAAATTTCTCCCGAAAAGTTTCTCCCAAAAGTTTTTGTTCCTAAAGACTATTCCCTGCTCTTTTTTTTCCGGAAAAAAATAATAAGTTCTGTATAAGGATTATGACTTGCTTGATCTCATTCCGATCTCGATTCAAGCTGACAGCCGTGATCTTTCTCGCCATCGACCTTGTCCTCAATCCCCCGCTGCCAAAACTACCTAATAACCTGGAAATGTTGTTGAACTGCCTGAAATACTGAACTTTTTTTCAAACACATACATACGAACGGAAGCATGCACGTACACGCACGCACCCCCCTCACACACACGCATGTATGCACTCACACACGCATGTATGCACACACACACGCACGTATGCACACACACACGCATGTATGCACACACACACACACATACGCACGCACCCACCCACGCACGCACACACACACACACACACACACACACACACACACACACACACACACACACACACACACACACACACACACACACGAAGCAGGTGTCCTAACATTTCGTAATTGGCATAGGTGATAACGATGTCGAAAACTAATCAAACCTATCATTCTCTAAATCTACATATCTGTTTGCAAAGTCGTTGCATAAGGCATAAGGCATAATTTCCCAATAAACAATTTCTCAGAATATAAATAACTAAACCTGCCACTCCACAGAATACATGACGCTTATTACGTTCAATGTCTTTAGTAATTTTCCTTCGCCGTGATAAAAAAATACTGTGACGTGTTTGATACTCTGTCGACCCGTGGTAGACAATAACAACTTAATTCCTTTCAAGGATAACAAGGCTATTTAAACTTCTCGATGTAATTTGTGTTATTCACTCTCTCTTCCTCCATTTGTGTCTCTTTCTCATTCGTCCTCTCTCATTCTCTTTTTCTCTTTCTCTTTCTCTTTCTCGTTCTCGCTTTCTCTCTGTCTCTGTCTCTCTCTCTTTCTTTCTTTCTTTCTTTCTTTCTTTCTTTCTTTCTTTCTTTCTTTCTTTCCTCCTTTCTTCCTTTCTTCCTTCCCTCCCTCCCTCCTTCCCTCCCTCCCTCCCTCCCTCCCTCCCTCCCTCCCTCCCTCCCTCCCTCCCTCCCTCCCTCCCTCCCTCCTTCCCTCCCTCCTTCCCTCCCTCCTGCTCTCTGCCCTCCCTCCCTCCTTCCCTCCCTCCTTTCCCCCCACCCCACCCCACCCTCCCTCTCTTCCCCCATGTTTTTGTTTCTATTATTATATATATTTTTTTAAACAAGGACAACCTCACCCTTTAAAAAAACAACAAAAAAAAAACGCGCCTCCGCCTTGTTAAATGTAACAAAGAAAAATATAACTTACCATGAACTCCGGCAGGGAACAAGGTGCTCTCCTCGCCTGCCTTTGCTTGTTTCAATTAAGCAAGCAGAAAGGTGAGCCGCAAGCAGACAGACAGGTGAAAGCACTGACGGACAGATTATAGACAGTTTGGAAAATAGAAAGATGGGATATGATGAAAGTGGAGAAAGAGAGAGAGAGAGAGAGAGATGGATGTAGGGAATGGAAGAGTGAGGGAGAGAGGCAAGGAGAGAGAGTGTGAGTGTGAGAGTGAGTGTGAGGAAGGAGGGAGGGAGGGAGGGAGGGGGAGAGACCGAGAGAGAGAGAGAGAGAGAGAAAGAGAGAGAGAGAGAATGGCAGACAGGGACATACAGAAAGACTAAGAGAAAGAGAGCAACAAATAGAGAAACAGATACACACACACACAGAGAGAGAGAGAGAGAGAGAGAGAGAGAGAGAGAGAGAGAAAGAGATTGAAAATGGGTGAATGCGAGAGAGCGAGCGAGCGAGAGACAGAGAGAACAATGAAAGTGTGTTTGCTTTCGAGAACGGACGTGGTTTCAAACAGCCTTGAAAAGAAGCAGACCTCTTTCCTGCGCACCAGAGATGACCAGAGCTTCCCTTGTGCCGAAGTGCCCGCCCGCCCGACGCTTCAAGAATCCGAGACTTGTACAAGGTCAAGGGAGGTAATGGCGGAGGTGGGGGCGTGGAGGGAGTGGAGGGAGAGGGGGGTGAGGGAGGGGAAGGGTGAGGGAGGGAGAGGGGGGGTGAGTGGAGGAAGAGGGGGGGTGAGGGAGGGAAAGGGGGGTGAGGGAGGGAAAGGGAAGGGGTGGGAGAGGAAAAGGGGAGGGGTGGGAGAAGGGGAGGGAGGGAAAGGGAAAGGGTGAGGGAGGGAAAGTGGAGAGGTGAGGGGGAAAAGGGGAGGGGCGTGGTCTGGAGGATGAAGATACGCGGAGGGTGAAGAAGGGTAAAGGAGGGAAAGGGGAGGGGTAGGAGAGGGAAAGGGGAGGGAGTTGGGTGAAAAAGGGGAAGGTGGAGTTGGGAGTTGAAGATTAACGATATGAGTGGTGGGGGAGGGTGGGGAGGCAAGGGGAGGGGTGGGGATGGGTGGAGAGCCAAGGGGTGGAGCAAGGTTGGGGAGGAGTGGGAGAGAGGGGGTGCGGTATAGAGGGGAGAGAAGAGGATAGGACGAAAGGGGAAAGGGAAAGGAAGGGGATGAGACAGAATCGAAAGAGAGGCAGGTCACAACCACTCCCCCCCCCAGCCCAGCCCCTCCCCTTGCCTCTCAACCCCCTCCCCCCACCCTCATATCGCCTCTCTCTTAAACTCCATCCCACTCCTCCTTCCCCTTCCCCTCCCAACTCCGCACACCCCCACCCTCCCTCACCCCACCCTTCCCCCCTCTCCCACCCCCTACTGACGTCACCACCGCATCACGACGAAAAAAAAAAAAAAAATCCTATGCCACAATCGGCAATCTCCTGATGCCAGAGAGAGAAGGTAGGAATTCCTCTGTTTTCATGCCTTGAAGCCTCTTGTTTTGAATTACCTTCAGAGCGACGGGTTCATTGTCCCGACCCCCGCCCGGTGCGTCTGCGTGTGTAACCTTAGTCTTCTGTAAACAATCTTGATGGAATAATTTGCAGGAATGCCTTTTTGGAAAACTCTAGAAGGCATGGAGCTGTGGCGGTTTGTCTGTCTGCCGACTGCCTGCCTCCCGCCTGCCTCCCTGTCTCTCTGCCTGCATGCCTGCCTGCTGCCTGTCTCTCTGCTTGCCTGCCTGCCTGTCTCTCTGCCTGCCTGCCTGTCTGCCTGCCTGCCTGCCTGCCTCTCCTGCCTGCCTGCCTGCCTGTCCTGTCTCTCTGCCTGCCTGCCTGTCTCTCTGCCTGCCTGCCTGCCTGTTTCTCTGCCTGCCTGCCTGTCTGTCTCTCTGCCTGCCTGCCTGTCTCCTTTTGTATCCATCTCAAATATGTTGTTTGTTTGCATATATTTTCTTAGGGATCTGACTACCATGGGAAGGAATGCGACAGACAATGCAGGCCTGTAATTATTCTGCATTTAGTAACTGATAGATAAGTGGCTTAGGAACTGGAGAGAGAGAGAGAGAGAGAGAGAGAGAGAGAGAGAGAGAGAGAGAGAGAGAGAGAAAGAGAAAGAGAAAGAGAGAAAGAGAGAGAGAGAGAGAGAGAGAGAGAGAGAGAGAGAGAGAGAGAGAGAGAGAGAGAGAAAGAGAGAGAGAGAGAAAGAGAGAGAGAGAGAGAGAGAGAGAGAGAGAGAGAGAGAGAGAGAGAGAGAGAGAGAGAGAAAGAGAAAGGAGAGAGAAAGAAAGAGAGAAAGAAGCGAGAAGAGATAAAGAGAGAGAGAGAGAGAGAGAGAGAGAGAGAGAGAGAGAGAGAAGAGAGAAGAGAGAGAGAGAGAGAGAGAGAGAGAGAGAGAGAGAGAGAGAGAGAGAGAGAGAGAGAGAGAGAAAGAGAGAGAAAGAGAGAAAGAGAGAAAGAGAGAGAGAGAGGAGAGAGAGAGAGAGAGAGAAAGAGAGTGAGAGAGATTGCGCAACGGTGCCATACCTCCGGGCAACGCTTTGTCTCAGAATCTCCTTCAGATTACTTCTTTTTTTTCAAATGTTTCCACTGCAGCAGCCTACAGTGATAAAATGGATTTAAGTCATTTTAAAACTCTGGATATAAACGCACAAGCAATCCAAAGAGAAAGAAAGAAAAAACAATAATTTATATCTAAATATAAACACAAGCAGCTCATAAAAAAAAAAAAATAAATAAATTAAGGTACCCTAGACATTTATAATTTTTTAAGGACATTGCTGATGCTGTGTATCGCCATTTTTCAAACAAATTTCTGATTTTTTTTGGTTTGTAGTTCTTTAATAAACACACAGCCGTGTTCGTTTTTGTGTGAGTGAGTGAGTGAGTGAGTGAGTGAGTGAGTGAGTGAGTGAGTGAGTGAGTGAGTGAGCGAGCGTTCGAGCGATTGCTTGCTTGCTTGCGTCCGCGTGTACATATGCGCGCGCGCATGCATGTATGCATGTCTGTACGTGTGTTTATTCATATTCACGTACACAGGCCTTTCAGCATATCTCCGTATCCCTAGTACATCGACCTTCACTTCCCCCGCCAATAGGCATAGATTGTGCAACGTTCCCCGAAAACAAAATCCTCTTTACCGCCCAAATGTTAACTAATACTTGAAGATACACGAGGAAAAGGCGAGTAGTTTCCTGGTTTCTAGGAGGGAAAGATGGCAATAGTGCATATGGACTTGCAACCGTGATTAGGAGGGAGGGAGGGAAGGAAAGAGGGAGGGAAGGAAGAATTGAAGGAGAGAGGGAAGGGAGAGAGGGAAGAATGGTGGGGGGGGGGGGGAGGGAAGGAAGGAGGAAAGGACGAAGGTGAAAGAGAAGGGAGAAAGGAAGGAGGGACAGGAAAGAAGGAAGAAAGGAGAGAAGAAGGGAAAAAGGAAGGAAAGAGAGGTTACAAATCGAACTTCGTCAAATTCTATCCTTTACGAAGAAAAGGGTTAGAAGAGGACGTAATAAAGAGAGAAGAGAGAAGGAGGGATTATGAGCGAAGAGAAGTAGGGAAGGGATGAAAGGGGAGGACTAGAGATTTTGAATAATCAAAGGAATTAGTGATGGAGAAAAAAAAGGGTAAGTAAAATTAGCAGAGAAAGATAGAGAGAGAAACGAAGTGACTAGAGAGGAGAAAAAAGGAAGAGAAGGAGGGAACGAAAACTGCAACAAAAAGAAGAAGAAGAAGAAGAAGAAGAAGAAGAAAAGGAGAAGAAGAAGAAAAAGAAAAAAAGAGGAAGAAAAAGAAGAAGACGAAGAAGAAGAAGAAGACGATACAAACAAGACGCAGAGTAACAAAACAAATAAAACAAATAAAAAAAGAAAAGAGGAACTTAAAAAGAAAAAAAAAAGTATACAAATATACATAAAAAAGGAAAGGAAATCAAAGAAAAGAGAGAGAGAGAGAGAGAGAGAGAGAGAGAGAGAGAGAGAGAGAGAGAGAGACGCACTGACACTCGCTTTTCAGAACAAAAAATAGATATGGATATGCAAATCGGTCTCGTCCCCCTCCCTCTCCCCCCCCCCACTCCCCACGATATCCCAGGGGAATAATAACACCTGTGCGAATTGAAAAGAATAAATAATTAAATGGATAAAGAAGAGATCAGATACGAAGACGCTGATAGGTTGTCCTAAAGAGAGAGAGAGAGAGAGGGGGGGGGGGGGAGGGAGGGAGGGAGGGATAGAAATGGAAAAAGAAAAGGAGAGAGAGAGAAAAAAAAGTGAGGCAAAAAGCCCACGCAATTTTCGCCATTCTGCTGTTGATTTTCGCTGTCGATTCCTTTTTCCAACTCTCGAATATTGTTTTCATTTTGAGATGTAAGCATTATTACTATTTTTATAATTGTATTGTTTTTATTACTATTATTCTATTATTGTTTTTTTTTCTGTTACTACAATTATCATTATTGCTTTTATCACTGTCATTACTGTTACTACCATTATCATTACTGTTACTATCATTACCATTACTTTTCATACCATTATAACTGTTACTATCACCATTAGCCACTACCATTATCATTACCATCATTAACATTCCTATCACTACCATTATCACCCAACCATTAAATCCACGAACTCATTAAAACTGGTAATATCCAACGAGAATCAATTTAGAACCAGAATTTTTTTTTAAATTTTACAGGGAACATTAGGTCAAAGGTCAGAGTGTCAACCAGCTGATCCGAGAAACACGGCGCGTTCTGTGGCCTGAGAAACCTATGACGCGCAGGAGGCCGTCGTGATTCTCCTAAGAATATGTCGCAAGGTTAAGAAATTTTGGCCATTCATGCTGGGTTTGGGGACACGTGTGGGTGGCGGGCATGCCAGTACTGCATCATCTGTGGTCGGGGAGGGAGGGAGAGAGACAGAAAAAGAGAGAGAGGGGGGGTGGGCAGAGAGACAGAGAAACAGACAGAGAGAGGGAGGGAGGGAAGGAGAGAGAGAGAGAGAGAGAGAGGGGGGGGGGGGGCAGAGAGACAGAGAGACAGACAGAGAGAGAGAGAGAGAGGGGCGGGGGGGGGGGGGCAGAGAGACAGAAAGACAGAGAGAGAGAGAGAGAGAGAGAGAGAGAGAGAGAGAGAGAGAGAGAGAGAGAGAGAGACAGAGAGATAGATAGATAGATAGAAATAGAGATAGACAGAGAGAGCAAGAGAGCGGGAGAGATAAAGACAAACAGATAGATAGACGGAGTTGACAGAGAAATAAATTGATACACAGAGAGAGAGACAAAGACAGATAAAGTGAGAGAGAGAGAGAGAGAGAGAGAGAGAGAGAGAGAGAGAGAGAGAGAGAGAGAGAGAGAGAGAGATGTTGACTAGATTATCTCGAAGCCACTTACGCCATCTTTCCCGCCAACATAATTACGTCGTTATTGTTTTTTTTCTCTCTCTCTCTGCGTACAAAATTGCTTTGCTTCTTGATTTGAAACAAGGTCAACAAGTTTTTTTTTTTTTTTTTTTACTCAGCCCTTTGTTGCTTGTTTTTGTGTGCTTGCGCATTGTTGGGTATTTGTTTTCTCCGCACGTTCGTCTTTGCTATTATATTTGCTTTCTTCTGTTCTTCTGTTCTTTCTTTGTTTTCGATTATTTTGATTCTCCTTGTCTCTTCTTCCTTTCATTTGGTTTCTTATTATTTTTATTTTCTCCCTCTCTCCCTCTCTCTCTCTCTCTCTCTCTCTCTCTCTCTCTCTCTCTCTCTCTCTCTCTCTCTCTCTCTCTCTCTCTCTCTCTCTCTTTCTCTCTCTCTCTCTCTCACTCCCACTCTCACTCTCTCTCCCTCTCCCGCACTCCCACCCTTACTCTCTCTCCCTCTCCCTCACTCTCCCTCCCTCTCCCTCACCTCCCCCTCCCTCTCTCCCTCACTCCCACCCTCACTCTTTCCCTCTCCCTCACTCCACTCCCTCTCCTTCACTCTCTCTCCCTCTATCTTACATTTCTCTCTCCTATTCCCTCCCCTTCTCTCCCCCTCTCCTCCTCTCCCTCTATTTCTCCGCCGTAGACCTCCCTCCCCTTCATTAGCATAACTACATAACACCGGCCATTAACACATTGGTTCCGTCACAAAGGCTGATTAAACACGTTTACATGTTAATCAACCTTCACATATTTGACATAAAATTAGGAGGACAGAGCATGGCTATTGACGCGGGACTTTCACACGAGAAAGAAGTTAAAATGGCTTCTTTTCTTTCTTTGTTTTTATTTTTATTTCTTCCTCCTTCGTTTTCTTGCTCATTTACCTTTTTTTCCTTTCTTCCTCTTTAGTTTTCTTGCTCATTTACCTTTTTTTTCTTCTTCCTCCTTCGTTTTCTTGCTCATTTACCTTTTATACCCGTTTTTTCCTTCTTCTTTCTTCGTTTTCTTACTCATTTACCTTTTTTTCCTTCTTCCTTCTTCGTTTTCTTGCTCATTTACCTTTTTTTCCTTCTTCCTCCTTCGTTTTCTTGTTCATTTACCTTTTATACCCTTCTTTTTCCTTTTTTTCCTTCTTCGTTTTCTTACTCATTTACCTTTTTTTCCTTCTTCCTCCTTCGTTTTCTTGCTCATTTACTTTTTTTCCCTCTTCCTACTTCGTTTTCTTGCTCTTCTACCTTTTTTTCCTTCTTCCTCCTTCGTTTTCTCCATTTTCTTTTTTTTACTTTTTAAATTACTTTTTCTTTTTCTCCCTCTTCGTCCTTAAGTTTCTTTGTTTCGTCTTCTCTCCCATTCTGTTCTTCTTCGATATCTTATTCTCATTATCCTCGTCTTCTTTTTCTCATTGTTTCTTCTCCTTCTGCTCTTCTATTTCCCATTTTTAAAATTGTTCTCGTTTTCTTTTCCCATTTATTTTCTTCTCGTTTCCTTTTCCCAATTTTTTCTTCTTCTTCTCGTTTTCTCTTCCCATTTTTTTCCTTCTCGTTTTCTCTTCCCAGCTCATTTCTTCCTTCATTTCCTCCACCTCTCTTCTTCTTCTACCTCTCCTTCCTCCTCCTCTTCTTTCTTTCTTTCTCATATCCAAATAGATGAAATTCCGAGCGAGCTATATCATCACGCAGAGAAAAACTTGCTATATTCCGGGCGTCTTGGGCTGGCGGTGTTGAAACTGTAATCTTCACCAACACGTCATTTCCATTTCCTCTCGTGGGTCCTTTATATGCGTACTTTGTTCACGTTTATCGCTCTTGTGGGCATTTTCTATCTGTTTTCTTTGTTTTATGTTATTCTGTTTGTCATGTTTTTTGTTTTGTTTGTCTTGTTTTAGTTTTGTTTTTTTTCGATTTGTCTTTCTTTCTTTTGTTTCCTTCTGTTTCCTATTCTTCTATTCCGTTTGCTTTGTTTTTCATTATCTTGTCACCCATCTCACTTACTCCTTTTCGCTTCCTCTTATATTTTCTTCTCTCCCTCTTCCGTATCCGTCCAATTCCTTCTCCTTCCTTCCTTCATTCTCTCATTTTCTCCATGCCCTCTCTTTCGTAATCTCCTATTTCCTCTTCTTCCTCCTCTTCTTCCTCCTCCTCCTTCCTCCTCCTCCTCCTCCTCCTAACCGTCCCATCTCTCCCATTCCCTCTTTCTCCCTTAAACATGACCACGCAAGCAAGACTGAGAGGTGTGTGGGTGTGGATGAGAGACGAACACTAAACTGCACTGACTAACCACTTGCGTTCCTCTCCTTTACTTTCCTCCTTCTCCTCCGTAAACCCACACACAAAACACGCACGAAGATATAGATTCAGTCACAGGTGTTATTTGAAACGTACATAGACACGTCTTCAGTAATTACGTACATACATAGTACGTAATTTAGTCACGGAGGAATATGGAACACGTACATAAACACAACTTCTTGAATTATGTCCATGCATGTACATAGATTCACTCACACGGGTTATTTGAAAGAAATATGAAGAAATATGTACACATACGAACACAAACACACACACGTACAAAATGGGAAACGTGTATCTACCCTCCATATGTGTGAAGACGCGTTAAAAGTAATGGTATGTCTCTACTAGACTTCATACTAAGTGTGATGAACGCCTGATGACGCATAGGTTCGATACAGTCGTAATTACAATGACATTTCGACGTTCAATGACTGTATTTAATTGGGGTTGATCGCCATGAGCCGTTGCTGTTTCGGGGACCTTGATCTAAACATGACACACACGAGAATATGACACCGCAGAAAGGGCGTTTAAGACGAGATAGTCTTGTAGCATGTTCATCTTCTGCTCTCTCTCTCTCTCTCTCTCTCTCTCTCTCTCTCTCTCTCTCTCTCTCTCACTCACTCACTCACTCACTCACTCACTCACTCACTCTCTCTCTCTCTCACACTCACTCACTCACTCACTCACTCACTCACACTCTCTCTCTCTCTCTCTCTCTCTCTCTCTCTCTCTCTCTCTCTCTCTCTCTCTCTCTCTCTCTCTCTCACACTCTCTCTCTATCTATCTCTCTATCCTCCCCCCCTCCTCTCTCTCCCTCTTCAATCATAAAAGAACTAAATATGGGAAGTGCTTCTCTCTCTCTCTCTCTCACACACTCTCTCTCTATCTATCTCTCTATCCTCCCCCCCTCCTCTCTCTCCCTCTTCAATCATAAAAGAACTAAATATGGGAAAGTGCTTAGGTTAACTAATCCCCACCTG
>NC_061830.1:39728098-39730598 GCF_019202785.1 Penaeus chinensis
ATCAGTTCTGACAAAGCAATACCAGCATCCAGGAATGAATACCAGTGCCCAGAAGTCAATACCAGTATCCAGATATTAATACCAATATCCAGAACTCAACACCAATACCCAGAGATTGATACCAATACCCAGAACTCAATACCAATACCCAGAACTCAATACCAATACCCGGAACTCAATACCAATACCCAGAACTCAATACCAATACCCAGAAACTGATACCAATACCCAGAAATTAATACCAATACCCAGAAATTATTACCAATACCCAGAACTCAATACCAATACCCAGAAACTGATACCAATACCCAGAAATGAATACCAATACCCAGAACTCAATAACAACACCAACTGATCTCCCTAACTCCTTTGACAATAAATAAAAAAATATATAAAAACAATAACAGAAATGGTTACAATCCTGCCTCGCCCAGTGCCCCGTCTCTCCCCAGTGCCCTAGTCATTGGCACCCCGGCGGCGTGACAGAGCGAGCCAGCTGCGTCATGGTCGTTATCAATACCAGCGGTCCAGCGGGAGGTCGGGTTACCTCTGTACATATCCAAGGTCATTAAGGATGTACGTTCCTGTTTTTTCTATCATTTCGTTTCAATTTCGTGGTTTGTATTATCTTTGTGGTTTGCAATATCTGGCTTTTTATATTATTTATTATATATATATATATATATATTTTTTGACACCTACGGTTATTGGATTTTTTTTTTTTCATTTCTTAATTCCTTTTTTTTTTTATATTTCGCGTTTAATTATTTCTTTTATTTTCGTGGTAGCAAGTTTTCTTGGCTTCTACTCTCCACTTCTATTTTATTTCGTGTTTTTTTTTTATTCCCTGTCCTTCCTATTAGATATACCTACAGCATCCACCGCTTAATACGAGTTATTCTAAGCCCATAGGAGTTCGCATGGATATAGGCCCACCTCTGGCTTCTGGGTATAACTTGGGTGCTGTAAAATCGTCCCTACAGTACATATCACATTACGAATACTTTGAACAAGAGAAAAAAAAGGGCAGATGAGAGAAACAGAATAAAATGAACTTATAACCATGCGGGTAGAAGACAATAATGGTGTTAATTAAAATATTATGGCAATGAATTTTTTTTTGGTAGCTGCAATAACGGTTTTAAAATTCTGCAGCAGTAAGAAAATAGTATTTCAATAATAACGTGATTATAAAATGCTGACATTGATAACGATAAAAAAACATATTAACCCCAACTAACGAAGTTTTAACATACCGTGACAGTAACACCAAAGTTTTAAAATACTGCCATTAATAACGGCTTCAAGCTAGCGAAGCTTTAAAAGGTGTGACTCCGTATCGTTAATCCCCCAAGGGTGAGCCTTCCTGGTGACAACCCCCCCCCCCCCCCCTGGTTCGTCGGCCATTGGAAAGGCACCTGACCCTGACCACGTGACCTTCACAGCAACGAAGAGCCGGTTAAAACAAAAGACGAAATGAATGCGTAATATGATTAATCGCTGTGTTCCTTTGTGGTTCTGTTTATCCTTCTTTGTTTGGCGATTTGTCCACCTCCGGCGCCTGCATTTCCTTGGCTTTATCGAAAAGAGATTAAGTTTATGCTTATCTTATCTCTGTGTCGTTTGATTTCTTCGTGTGTGTGTGTGTGTGTGTGTGTGTGTGTGTGTGTGTGTGTGTGTGTGTGTGTGTGTGTGTGTGTGTGTGTGTGTGTGTGTGCGCGCACACGTGTGTATATGTATGTATGTATACGTGTGGGCGTGCCAACGTAGCTACATACAGGTGCGTTCGTACGCAAGGTCTATACAGACCATGTTCGTACGTACATGTGCGTGTGTGCGTGTGTGTGTGTCTGCGAGCGCGCGTGCCTACCTGCGCGTGATTATGATCTGTTTTTTTTTTACTTCCCTCTGTCCAGGCGCCGAAGCGTCCTTCAAGCAATAGACTTCATCCCAAGCGAACTTCCGCGTTTGGCTTCCTCTCTCAAACCGGTGTCGCATAACACACAAGGAGCCTTTTCTCACCTCGTGCGTGGCACATTGGCTGCCTAAATCGCGGAAACATACACACCCAGATAAACACACCGAGACAAATATTAAACCGCTGGGATACATAAGCCTCATTTTTTATACTGCGCGTAAGCATTTATACATATTGTGTACAAATACACACACGCGTACAGATCATGAATATACGTTCATAGTAATCGAGGTAAAGCTTTAAAATAGGCCTTGAATTCCGAGGTTGTTTAAAAATTGTGTGGATTAGCACGGCGAAGGTCTACTGCCACTCAAAAGCATACACACACATACATACTCACACACACACACACACACACACACACACACACACACACACACACACACACACACACATAATATACATATATATACATATACAAATATATTCGCATACAAATGCATATATATATACTTATACATATACATATACATATAAAAACACACGATGGAGAGAACAGGGTTAGACCTAAACTAAACTGCA
>NC_061830.1:39745598-39755598 GCF_019202785.1 Penaeus chinensis
TACTCATGGTTGTCATGGAGTCAATTGATTCTGCCCAGGCATAAAAATTTTCCTCCCGTTTCCGTGTTATTATCTCATTGATCTTTTTACTAAAAAACACAAGATCCCTAACTAAGTAAGGGTTTTTCCCCAAGTGTCGTAGCTGACTTACTGTAGATCGTATGAGCCTCCTAAGCAGTTTTATCTCAGGGTCTTTGTTCAGTTGTTGTGCATGTCTACCTCTGGAGGATAAAGATCTGTGCTTGGCAGGGCTTTTGGGCTGTATTTGAGTAATGATATTGCCAACTTGCTGACAGAGAGTTTCATTAAAGTGATCCAGGCTGGTAGGAGTAAAGTCTTCATACCAGCAGGCAATTCTTTCAATGAATTCATCATGATATTTAGCAGCAAGGTGGTATCTAAGGCGCGGCTGGGGTGGGGTTCTTTTGCAAAAAGGGAGGGTTATACCTAATGCCCAGTGATCACTAACTAAGAATGGGATGACTTTCGCAGTACTTGGTAGTGTGTGCTGATTGTATAGAGCTATATAGTCCAATTTCCCTCCTAAATAATGAGTTTTTTCGAAGGGGCATGAGAGAGATAGATAGATAGATAGAGAGAGAGCGAGAGAGAGAGAGAAAGAAAGAAAGAAAGAAAGAAAATTTCAGACATAAGAACTAATCACAGGAACTCAAACAAATGACCAGGGACCAGAAATGACCTTCAGTAAGGGATTATCTTCATTCATCGCGACACCTCTGGCCGTGAAGGAGACAGATTTACGCCATCGAGGGGAAGGCAGGAGAGAGAGAGAGGAGACCGCCCCGACATCACACCGGGTCGGGGTTTAGGGTAGTGCCACGGGGTGCCAGGGAGTGGTTTGGGTTATAGGAGTGCCAGGGGGGGGGGGGTTTGGTTTGCGAAGTTCTAGCTTCGCCCGGGCCTTCTAGATATGGCCCGGCCTGTGTCAGCTTTTTTACGGCTGTCTCATTGAGTTGTCTGACACTCGGTGCTTACCGTGGCGGCGGGATTGCCAGCAAGCGCTCCTGCCGCCATGGTGTAAGCATTTCGCATAGCCTCTTTACCAGCACGGCGGCTGTTGTGGGCGGTCCATGTCTCAGGAATTGTGTATGGTTACAATTTTCTAGGTAGTGGACTAGTGTGGCGTTCGGCTCGCCGCAGTGCTTGCAGCACCATTCATCGCGTTCGATTGTTGGGATAATCTGCCATGCACAGTGGTAACCTAGGCGCATTCTGTGAAGAATGACTTCGGTACCTCTGTTGCTTACTTCAGAGAGTGCCAGTGGTTCAGAGCCTGTGGCGTCTGAGTACCAGCTGGCCGAGGGGGAGGTTCTCGTTTCCTCTCTGTGGAGCTGCCGTAGGAAGGTACGACCGACCAAGGCACACTTCTCCATAAGTAATTTTCGGCTCGGTTTTATCGTCATGGGATTTGGGGGCATACCCCTGCCAGCGGCGGCTAGTCTGTCAGCAAGCTCGTTCCCTCTGATGCCGATGTGGCTTGGGACCCAATTGATGATAATTCTTCTACCCTGAGCAAGAATTCTCTGTGCCATTGTGAGAATCGTGGTCAGTAGGTAGATGTTGTCTGTGGGTGAGCTGTGCTGAAGACAGTCAATGGCTGCCCTGGAGTCTGTGTGTATGACCACGTGTCCTTCCCTTAGGGACGCGTGGCCTAGGGCTCCCATGATTGCAACTGCCTCTGCCTGTAGCGAGGAGGCGTTGTCTGTTACCCTCATGGATCGTGTGGCATCCCTAGCTGCAAAGCCGGCGCCTGCAGTGTGGCTCAAGGGATCGACTGATCCATCCGTGTAGTATGTTCTACTACCCGGAGGAGTGATGGCTGCAATGACCCTGTGGGCTTCTGCCTTTAGGCTAGGCATGGGGTATAGGCTCTTTTTCATTGACAGGTTCATTATGTTGAACTCTATCAGGCTCAGTGCCCACGGCGGGGCTTCGGCAAAGTCGGGGTGGGGGGAGTCCATGCCCTTAGCAAGAAGCTGTTCTTTGAGCTGATGGCGTATCAACACCCTGGCTGTATGAGACAGCCAGGAGTTGTTTGCAACGAGCTCGTTGTCTTGTTCGAGGCATCTGACTAATTTTTGTCTTAGGCTTGTGTTCCTGGGAGCCTGGATGACCTTTGACAGAAATTGTGTTGCCGTTAGATCGATTCGTGAGTCCAGGGGGAGAAGGTTTGCCTCCATCAGGAGGTTGAGGACCTTCGTCCACCTCGGGGCACCCAGAATGATCCTGGCAGCTTCATTTTGGACTGTTTCTAATTTGTCTGTGTGCTTTTTCTTTGCAGCAATTAGAGCGACTGAGGCATAGTCCACAATGGGCCGGACAGCATGTACATAGAATGATCTTAGTACTTTGTGTCTGGCCCCTATGCGTCTCCCAGTCATTGCTCTCATGACAGACAGTCTTGCTTTGGTTCGGTCAACCAGGTACTGGACCTCCTTATGGAAGGAGAGGGTCCGGTCTATCCTTACCCCAAGGTATAGGTAGTCCTTGACCCATTCTAATTCCACTCCCTGGATTTTCAGTCTTGTGCCTCGAACTCTCTGTCTCAAAGCCATGGCTTTGGATTTGGCAGCAGAGATCTTTAGTCCCGTCCTACAACACTCCTCTGACACGAGGTCCAGACAACGCTGGGCTTTATTCTGGCTGCGTGGTCCAGTGGAGGTGATAGCGAGATCGTCTGCATACGAGATGATCTGGCACCCCACTGGGAGGTTTATGTTGAGGATGCAGGACATTAAAGTGTTGAATAGGGCTGGACTGAGAACCCCACCCTGTGGCGTTCCATTTTCGAGCGGCATGTGCTGCGATAGGTGACCCTGGAATTTGACATTGGCAGTCCTGTTCCTGAAGTAGTCACCTATCCAAGCCAAGAGCTTTCCTCTGATTCCCTTCTGGATCAGGCTTTCCTGAATGGCAAGCGGACTTGCCAGTTCAAAAGCCTTCTCCAGGTCAAGGAATACCACCACAGCTGGGCCCTTGCTGATTGTGCTTAAGAGCGTGGCTAAGCTGTGTGCTGTGCCCATGCCCCTTGTGAACCCGTGAAGGTGTTCGTGCGGGGGTCCCGTTTTCCATTGAAGCCGGTTTAGTACCATCCTCTCAGCCGTCTTGGCCAGGCAGCTGAGCAGAGAGATGGGGCGGTACTTCCCCGGCTCCTTTGGTTTTGGGACGGGAACTATGGTAGCCCTCTTCCAACTCTGGGGTAGAGTGGAAGTTTCCCAGGACTTGTTGATGAGTTGCAAGAGTGCACGCTCACCTGCTAGTCCTAGGTGGGAGATAATGGGGTACGAGATCCCATCAGAGCCCGGGGCTGTGTTGGAACTGGTTTTATAGGCTTTCCTTAGTTCCCTCAGAGAAAAGATAACGTCTGAGTTATCGGGTTCGGCTTCCCTTTCTCTGATCTGAGCGTGTCTGTCTGGCTGTAGACGCTCTTGTCTTGCCCTCAGCTCGGCTGGCAGACTGTTGCTGCTCGTTCTCGCAGAGAACTCGTGCGCCAGTCTGTTAGCCTCTGCTTGGGGGTCGTGATGGGTGCACCTCGGGGCTGAGCGGCTGGTAGCTCGCTTGACCCGTTGCCACAGCTCTGAAAGGGTGGTTTGGTGGTCGAAGGACTCACACCATTCCAGCCACTTTTCCTGCCTGACTCTGTTGGCAGTTTCCTTGGCATCCGTGACAGCTTCCCTTAGGAGGGATAGGTTGTCAGGGGTTCTTTGCCTTCGGAATAGTTTTCGGCACATGTTCACCCTGTGGTTGACCTCCCTGATCTCGTCATTGAAGTACCAGGCGTCTTTGTGACTTCTGGACCCAGGCCGAGTTTTGGGTATGGTCTGTGAGGCTGCTTCATTAATGGCGTTTAGCAGGCTGGCTTCGAGCACTTCCACATTTTCGCTTTGTGGGGGATTGTTGCATCTCAGACAGAGGGCCAAGGCGTTTTGAAACGCCTGCCAGTTGGCCTTGTCTGTTTTCCATCTTGGATTTGGTCTTAGGATTTCGGCTGGGCCAGCATCCATGAGGGTAGTTATAGTGCCGTAATGGTCACTTGTGACGGTCTCATCGACACACCAGCCAATCCTCCCCACCAGAGTCGCAGTGGCCAGGGTGAGGTCTAGGACCCCTCCTCTGACATGCGTTGGCTCTTGGGTGTTGAGGAGAGCGATCTCAGGGAATGTCTCTAGCACGTCAGCTATGTGATAGCCGGCCGCATCCGGTGCCCGGCAGGGAGCCAGGATGGGGTGGTGTGCATTGAAATCTCCCCCTATGATCACTCGGTCGTGTGCAGCAGAAGCACAGACCTGGCTGATGTCTAAGCTTTTACAGCGTGGCCGGCTGTACACATTGTACAGTTTGAGGGGCCCCCCGGCCAGGTGAACCTCGACGGCAAGGGATTCAACATCGTCTCCACAGTGCGATGCATCGGCTATTGCGGAGCAGGGGATTGTTGCTCTCACAAGGGTGATCAAGCCTCTCTTGCCAGGTGTTTGTGGCAGTGTGAAGGCATGGTACCCTGAGAAGCGAACAGTGTCCACTGTTAATGTCTCCTGGAGCATGACAATGTCAATGTTCCTTGATCGCACTACTGCTTGGAGAAAAGCGTTCTTTGCAGAGAAGCTATTGATGTTCCACTGTAGGATGCTTAGATGGTGTGTCATGATGTTACTCAGTGATAGTTACATCAGAGACATCGTCGGAGTCTGACAACTCCATTGCGAGGTCCTCGCTGGTTGAGGGCTCCTCGTCTGTTGTCAGGCTATCCTTGGGTCCACTGGGGGGTGGAGAGCCTTTGGTAGCTCTGACTTTGGTTGGTTCGGCTTTTCTCTCAGGCTTTTTCTTGGCTGGCCTTGCTGGCCTTGCCTGGGCAAGGTCAGCGTGATCTGGCTCTGGCTGCACAGATTCAGCCTGTTTTGGCTCTGCCTGTGAAGGCATGGCCTGGTTTGGAGTGGGGAGGGGAGTCTCGTCCTGGGGTGAGGGTGAGGCTGGTTTTTCTCTAGCCAGCTTTCTTCCCTTCAGGGCTGCGACAGTCTGGGTCATTGCCGTCATGGCGACCGAAACTGCCTTCTCGGCCTCCTCACTCGACCTCCCCAGGGCTGTTGCTACTGCTGTGACAACAGCAGTTAACAGGAGAGTCATATCGTCCTCGTCAAAGAGGAGATGATCATCTGTTGGGGAGGTTTTTGTGGTGCTCTTAGAAACTTTTTTCTTTAGTTTCTTTTTCTGCACCTTTGGCATTGTCGGAAACTCCTTTTTGTTGGAGACATCCGGTGTCGGCTGGGGGGCGGCTTCCTTCCTCTTAGGAGGTCGGGGGGCCTTTTCGCTTTTGTTCCTTCCCCAGACATGGGTGCCCGGTGGGGCAGGAACAAAGTCTGATCGGTTTTGAGCAACCTCTTGTCGCCTGAGGGCCGCCTTTTTCCTGACAGAGCAAGTCAGGCTCCAGGCATGATGCTTCTTGGCACAGTTGGGACATTTGGCTGTTGTGTCCCTCTTTTCCTCTTTGTATGCCTTGAGGCATACCTCTGTGTTGTGTGCCTTGCTACAGACACCACATTTAGGCTTGGCTGTACAGTTAGCCTTGTGGTGACCGTATTTCTGGCACTTGAAACACCGAAGTGGTTCTGGCACATACGTTCGAAGGTTGTAGGTGCCCCAGTTACCCAGATCAAGGGTAGTGGTTGGGGCACCTTTCATGGTCACCAGGACTTGCCTGGTTGGGGTCTTCCCCTTCGACATTCGGGAAGCCTGCACGACCTGTGGGTGTGAAGCGATCAGCTCCACATCGTACGAGACTGAGAAGCCAAGTAGCACCATCTTGGTTCTCTTTTCCTCGGGACTTAGTGGGGAAAGACTCACTTTTCTCCCATCAGTTAGCTCCTTCGTTTCCCGGAGGAAATTTAAGGTAGCTTGATCTTTGGGCATTATGATCATGCCCTGATCTCGGGCGACCCGGATCGACAACCGGATTTTCCGTTGCAACTCCAATGCCCTGACCAATTGGTAGGCATTGTCGAAGCCTTCGGGTTTAGCTGGCACTTTGAACTGGGTGAAGCGTTTAGGGGGTCCCGACTCTTCATCAGAGTCGGTATCCGGCCTCGGACACTTCGGCCCGCCCTTTCGGCTTTCGGGCTTGTTTGAGGAGGCAGGAGCTGATGCGGCTGGTTCAGCCTGCTCTCCCCTCTCAGTCGGGGAGGCCGTCTGTGAACTCAGGGGCCTCCCTGGCTTAGCTGCTGGCCTGGAGAGGCCAGCTCGCGAGTCAAGATCTTTGACTATTCGGTGGACAGACCCATTGGCTTCGGTCTTGTCCACCTTAGCAGCAGGGGTGACAGTGTCATCCTGTGCTTGGGGCTTTCTTTTGCCACCGGAAGGCGCATATGCCTTCATGGTGACTACCGTGGTCTGGGCCTTGCGCGGTTCGTCAACTGTAAGTTCAGTCTGTGGGGGGTGTTTGATTGTTTTTTCCATGAATTGGTAAGTGCTTCATCCTCTCACGCCCCCACCCACCACGGAGTCCAACAAGGGGAAGCTGAGTGTCAGAACCAGTGTCTAACAGCAACAGGAGTGATGAGAGGATATACGCAGCCAATAGCCATTGTGACGGCACTCACGGACCATTGTGAGTGCCAATGGCGGCATGACTGCTTGACCCTAGCCTCCCGGGGGAGACCAGCCGATTGACCGTGACCGGGCCGGGATCAGGCCGCCTGTCTTGCTGGAATAGAGGACCAAAGAGGCGTGTTGCTAGCCGCAGGGCGTACTCGTTCACGGCATCGCTCAACCTCCAGGACTCCCGTCTCCACAGCGCACAAGGCTGCCACGCACGGCAATCGCGTGGGTAGGTGTAAACCCCTGGGGAGAGACCAGAGGGGATGCCCTTCCACCTACGAGACATCATTGTTTGGAGCCCTTTTGCTCAGCCCTCTGAGGCAGCCACCCAAAGGTTGCTTCACCGCAGTGAGGGAAGAGGAGTCTTGCACTTTTACCAGGCAGTTCCTTTCATCCCTCTGAAGCAACCACCCAAAGGTTGTTTCACCTCAGTGAGGAAGGAAAGGACCTGTGTCTTTTCAAAGTAGTTCCCCCTTCCCTCTAAAACAGCCACCCAAAGGCTGTTTCACCTCAGTGAGGGAAGGGAGGTTTTGCGTTCTTGTCAGGCACTTCCTTTCGTTCCCCTGAAGCAACCACCCAAAGGTTGTTTCACCTCAGTGAGGAAGGAAAGGACCTGTGTCTTTTCGAAGTAGTTCACCCTTCCCTCTAAAACAGCCACCCAAAGGCTGTTTCACCTCAGTGAGGGAAGGGAGGTTTTGTGTTCTTGCCAGGCAGTTCCTTACATTCCTCTGAAGCAACCACCCAAAGGTTGTTTCACCTCAGTGAGGAAGGAAAGGACCTGTGTCTTTTCAAAGTGTTTCCCCCTTCCCTCTGAAGCAGCCATCCAAAGGCTGTTTCACCTCAGTGAGGGAAGGGGGGTTTTGTCATTTTTGTCAGCTGGTTCCTTTCATCCCTCTGAAGCAACCATCCAAAGGTTGTTTCACCTCAGTGAGGGGGGGGCGGTACTCGAAAACCATTCCGGACGTCTAGACGGGAGCGGTCGCCTGTGTGAAGGGCAGGGCCACAAACCGACCGAGAAGCGGGGCGGCACGGGGAATGGTTACCCCGGCGGCCCCCGGCCGGCTGCGTGGCGCGAGCCCGCGACCTTTGCCGTGCCCGGGGAGTGCCAGGGGTGCCAGAAAACGGTCGGGGATAAGGGAGTGCCACAGACCGGTACGGATAAGGGAGTGCCAGGGGTGCCAGGGAGCAGTCAGGGTTCAGGGAGTGCCAGGGAGCGGTCGGGGTTAAATGAGTGCCAGGGGTGCCAGGAAGCGGTCGGGGTTAAGGGAGTGCCAAAAGTGCCAGGGAGCGGTCGGGGTTAAGGGAGTGCCAGGGAGCGGTCGGGGTTAAGGGAGTGCCAGGGGTGCCAGGGAGCGGTCGGGCTTAAGGGAGTGCCAGGGGTGCCAGGGAGCGGTCGGGGTTAAGGGAGTGCCAGGGAGCGGTCGGGGTTAAGGGAGTGCCATGGGTGCCAGGGAGCGGTCGGGGTTAAGGGAGTGCCAGGGGTGCCAGGGAGCGGTCGGGGTTAAGGGAGTGCCAGGGGTGCCAGGGAGCCGTCGGGGTTAAGGGAGTGCCAGGGGTGCCAGGGAGCGGTCGGGGTTAAGGGAGTGCCAGGGAGCGGTCGGGGTTAAGGGAGTGCCAGGGAGCGGTCGGGCTTAAGGGAGTGCCAGGGGTGCCAGGGAGCGGTCGGGGTTAAGGGAGTGCCAGGGAGCGGTCGGGGTTAAGGGAGTGCCAGGGAGCGGTCGGGGTTAAGGGAGTGCCAGGGGTGCCAGGGAGCGGTCGGGCTTAAGGGAGTGCCAGGGGTGCCAGGGAGCGGTCGGGGTTAAGGGAGTGCCAGTGGTGCCAAGGAGAGGTCGGTGTTAAGGGAGTGCCAGGGGTGCCAGGGAGCGGTCGGGCTTAAGGGAGTGCCAGGGAGCGGTCGGGGTTAAGGGAGTGCCAGGGGTGCCAGGGAGCGGTCGGGCTTAAGGGAGTGCCAGGGGTGCCAGGGAGCGGTCGGGGTTAAGGGAGTGCCAGGGAGCGGTCGGGGTGACTGTGACGTAGGTGTGACGTCACAGACAGCGGTGGCTTTCCTCTCGTCATCTCTCGCCCGTCGATTGCTGTCACTACCTTCACCTTCCCTCCAAGGAAGAAACACGTCGTTTAGCATTCTCCGACTTACGCGCACGTCACCTGGCCAACGTAACGCCTATCGTTATGCGCAGGCGGGCCTTGTGAGGTCAGACGGGAAGGTGCATTTTCTTATCCTTTGCTTCGGGTTTTTGGCCTAATGACCGGCGTGCGTGGAGGGCTTGTAGGAGCGGAGGAACATGAATATGCATCTTGGTCCAGTTTGCTTGGTTTATGGAGATGTTGTGTTAGATTCGTAAAAGGGTTTCGGTGACGTAAAAAAAAGAAGATAACGATAGCTCACGAGTTTTGTCATTGGTATTAAAAGAAATGAACTTATCTGCTTTTCCTTTCTTTTTGGTATTTAATTTCCAGGATGTGGATACCTCCCCCCTCCACCCTTTTATTAATACCTTCGATTCATTAGTTTCAGCAAATACTATTTTCTTTAATCATAATAACTCATTGCATTGCGATACCCAATGCCTCTCCATATAGGAATTATAACACCTTTTAGTATGCATTCAAGCACGAGTTTGGCACCCATGACAAGAAGTGGCAGCCGCTGGCACGAATAACTAGCAACACTAAGAGATGCAACACCAGAAACACGGATATTGATAATAAAAACAACAGCCGATAAACAAACAAGAATTAGACCTTCGGCCCACTTCTTCTTCCAGTGGTCAAGCAGCCTCACGTAGAAAGGGGAAAACAAGCATGTAAACACAGTGCATTCTGAGTACCTGGGTGTTGTCTCTTCTTTTTGTCCTTTCTCCCCGTTGCGTCACTTAGCTTTCTTCTTCTGTCTCTTTCATTCCGTCTTAGCTTCTCCTCTCCTTCCTTCTGTTTTATTTTTCTCCCTCTTCTCCTTCTTTCTCTCTGACTTTTCTTCTCTTTCCCTTCCCTCCCTCTGTAATATCTTCCCCTCTCCCTCCTCCCCTCATCTTTTCATCCCTTTCCTTCCCTCTTTTCCATCTTTTTTTCTCCCTCCTTTTCCTTCTTTCCATCTTTTCCCTTCCTTCCTTCCCTCTTTCCGATTTTTGTCCCTCCCTCCTTCCCTCTCCCCCATCTTTGTCCCTCCCTCCTTCCCTCCATCCTCTCTTTCCCTCTTATCCTTCCTTCCCTCTCCTCTATCTTTACCCCTCCCTCCTTCCCTCCACCCTCCCTTTTCCTCTCCTCCCTCCTCTCTCTCCTCCCTCTTCCCCTCTCCTCCATCTTTGCCCCTCCCTCCTTCCCTCCACCCTCCCTTTCCCTCTCCTCCCTCCTTCCCTCTCCTCCCGCCTCCCCTCTCCTCCATCTTTGCCCC
>NC_061830.1:39760598-39765598 GCF_019202785.1 Penaeus chinensis
CCACGACTCCTCTCCTAGAGAGACTCCCCGCCTGCCCGTCCTCGGCCTACCCTACACTAAGGAGATCTACTCTCTCCGTCGCCTCTTCAACTCTCAACTACAGGCTTATCTTTCTCCAGGTGAACACAATCCGTCGCGACCTCGTCCACACTAGCCCTCCCTCTACCTCGAAGGTGGGCACCTATGTTGTTCCTTGTCGCTCCTGCGATAAGCAGTAAATACGCTGTACCCAGAGAACACAACAACCTCTTCTGCCATCAATGGGACACAGGCCATCAAATGGATTGGTCAGCGGCGCGAATTGTTTTTCCTTCCGCTAATGTCCACGCCCGCAGACTGGTAGAATTTTCTTTGATCAAGCAACGACTTTTTCTCCTGCCGATAGTCTCCTCGCTTCCCACATCCACCGCCTTCTCCCTTATGCCGGCCACCCTGTGCAACAGTCCGCCCGATCCTCCGACCTGACCTGACCTCCCTTCGCTTCCGTCCGTCTGTTTTCACCTGCCCCGTGTTCACCGTGTTGCCTCTCCCTCTCTCTCTTACACTCCCTCCAGTCCTTTTCATCTTCCGGCCTGAAAATGGAATCCAGGAGGATTCCGAAACTGTTGCCTCATTTTCAATAATTCTAGTGTGTGCATTGTATGTTTTTTTCTGCCACATTATCATAACAGTAGAGTATTTTACCTTTAAGATCTATCTATCTATGCATATATATACATGTAAATATAAATAGATAAATACATAAATAAGTATTTAAACTGCATACCTAAACTGCTAGACATACAGATTAATAGATATAGTTGTGTATATACCGTACACACACACACACACACAGATATATATATATATACATACATACACATACACATACACATACGCATACACATACACATATACATATACATACATATATACATACATAAATACATACATACATACACACACACACACACACACACACACACACGTACACACACACACACACACATACACATATATATATACACATGTGTGTGTAAATATATATATATGTATACATGTATACATACACACACACACACACACACACACACATATATATATATATATATATATGTGTGTGTGTGTGTGTGTGTGTGTGTGTGTGTGTGTGTGTGTTTGTGTTTGTGTGTGTGTATGTATGTACAGTACCTCTCCCTTCCCCCCCCCCACTTCCCTTTCTCTCAGTCGCAAACACGGTTCAAAGGCTCGACCCATAAACAGCCCGGTTCGTCAGAGGCAACAGCAAGGGCAGGTTCCATAAGCCTTTTTCATGTCTGCGTTTCATGCCATTTCTTCTCTGGATTTTTTTTTCTTTTTTTTTTCCCAACAACACCTACACGTAATGTTAAAGATGCACGTGCCTTCTTTGTGTTATGCAGGTGGGTTTTTGTGTTATATGATGTGTAATTTTTTACTGTGTGATCTGGAGGTTTATGAAATATATTTTTGTAAGGGCACACATACATACATACACACATACAAACACACATACAAACACTCACACACACAGATCACGCACACGCACACTCACACATACACACAAAACATGCACACACACACACACACACACACACACACACACACACACACATAGAAAATATATTTTTATGTATCTATTAACTGTTTCAACAAACAAACAAACGAACAAACAAATGATCTTTTCTCCCCGAAGGTCACAAGGTTGACCATACGGCCCCTAACACCATGTTGCTCGTCACTATGATCAATACAACCAGTTATGCCGTATAGCTTCCTCTTGCCCCGTGTTCTGGCGGGCGGAACTCTATCGTTTAAATTTTTTTTTGTTTTTTTACAATATATTTTTTTTCCTTTTTTGAGAGGAAGGTGAAGAAAGTGATAGAGTAAGAACAAAAAGAAGAAATGCTTTTATTTTTTCCCCTTACTTTAGGTCTTTGTTTATCAGTCTGTCTGTCTGGCTGTCTCTCTGCCTCTCTTTCTCTCTTTATCTCACGCTCTCGCTCTCTTTCTCTCTTCTCCCCCTTCCCTTCCTCCCTCTCCCTCTTTCCACCCTTCCCGCCCTCCTTCCTTCCTTCCCTCTCTTCTCTCTCCCTCCTTTCATTCTTCCCTCCCTCCCTCCTTCTTTCCCTCTCTTCTCTCACTCCCTCCTTCCCTCCCTCCTTTTCTCTCTCCCTTTCTCTCTCCCTCCCTCCATCCCTCTTTCTTTCTCTCCCCCTCCCTCCCTTTCTCTCTCCCTCCCTCCATCCCTCTTTCTTTCTCTCTCTCCCTTCCTCCTTCCCCCCCCCCCCTCCTTTTCTCTTTACTCTCATGTTTTTCTTTTCCTGTGAAGCGAGGCAGGAAAGTAACAAATTTCCAACGAAGAGACATTTTCTAACATTTCAGAATATTGATTAACTCTCAGGTCCGCCCCCCCCCCCTCCCTCCTCGCCCGTTTTCTGGTCCCCTCTCTCTCTCTCTCTTTATTTCTCTCTCTCTCCTCTCTCTCACTCCCTCCCCCCTCTCTTCCTTTCTCCCTTCCTCCCTCTCCCCCTCTTCTTCTCTCCCTTCCTCCCCCTCCTCTCCTTCTCTCCATCCTTCTTCCCCTCTCTCTCTCTTCCTTTCCCCTCCCTCCCTCCTTTCTCCCTCTCCCTCCCTCCCTCCTTTCCCCCTCTCTCTCCCTTCCTTCCCTCCTTTCCCCCTCTCCCCTCTCTCTCCTTCCTCCCCCTCCCCCCTCTCCTCTCCTTCTCTAGTGGCAAATTGCTCTCTAAAGACGTCGAGAGAATGTGACTGAAGATTAAGTCTGAGTTCGAGAGTAAGAAGGATGGAGATTTCTTCTTTTTTTTTTTTTTTTTAACCTTTTTTGGGTCTTTTATTATCTTCCTCTTTTTCTTTTCTGTTTTCATTTTCTTGTTTTACCTTCTGTTTAATATATATATATGTTTTTTTTTTTATCTTCCTTTTCCTCTTCATTTGATATTCATTATTATCTTCTTTTTTTGAGAGAAAAAAATAGGAAGAGAGAGAAAAATAGGAAGAGACCGGGTCGTCGTGAGGAAGAGAGAAAAGAGAAGAAGAAGGAAAATGGAAGAGAGAGAGAAAACAAAATAGTGAGAGATCGGGTCGTCGTGAGGAAGAGAGAAAAGAGAAGAAAGAAGGAGAGGGGAAGAGAGAGAAAAAAAAGGAAGAGAGAAAAAAATATTAAGACATCGGGTCGTTGTGAGGAAGAGAGAGCAGAGGAGGAGAAAGGTAAAAGGATAAAGGAATAAAGAGGAATAAAGAGAGAGAAAAAGGGGAAGAGATCGGGTCGTGGGTAGGAAAGCGAAGGTCATTAGGTTCGCGGTGGGTTGGAGAAGCTGCGGATAAATCTGTTTCTTTCTGCTCTTTCTCTCTCTGTCTGTTTCTTTCTTCTCTTTCTTTCTCTCTCTGTTTCTCTCTTGTCTTTCTCTATCTGTATGTTTGTTTATTTTTTCTGTTTGTCTCTGTCACTGTCTTTCTGCCTGTCTGTCTGTCTCCCTCTCGTACCTCCCTTAACTACGCGCGCGCGTGTTTGTGTATGTATTGTGTGTGTGTGTGTGTGTGTGTGTGTGTGTGTGTGTGTGTGTGTGTGCGTGTGCGTGTGCGTGTGCGTGTGCGTGTGCGTGCGTGTGAGTGTGTGTTTGTGTATGTATTCGTGTAAATATGTGAGTGCGTTTAGGTCCGAGCATATGTGTATGATATTCCACCTCGTGACTATGAACGTACCCATGTACGCGCGCGTGTGTGCGTATATGTTCATGTGCGTACGTCTCCAGCTTCCTGCCGTGGGAGATCGAGTCAGGGCAGCTACTTAACAGTCGCTAAGTCTTCCTGAAGGAGGTCGTAGATACAACAGCTTTGGTAGTGCTTGTTGCGAATTCTAAAGTTGAAAGGAAAATATTGAATGTGTGAGATCCTTATGCAAACCTAGTGCCACTTATGATACGTTTTATTTACCGATCTGTCATTCTTTTTTCCTTTTTATTGCAAATATTAGAGTTTTAAGATGCGGAGAATTGTGTGTATATTAATCGCTTAATTCGTTATCGATAGAAAAAAAAAAAATATATATATATTCCTGTAGTTTTTAATTTTGTTTTATTACAGTTAATACTTTATTCTGTATTACAATTATTACTTTATCAAGGACGTTATTATCGGTGGCATTATCAACAACATTCTACGTCCATCTTTGAAATCTGAAATTCTTAAATGTATCACTTCCTTCATTATCATATAATTTCTTCAATTTCTTCAATAACAGTAACCAACAACACCTTCACGATCGTTTAGTACCACAATCACCCATCACTGCAACTATCAATTAACGCAAATACTAATTAACACAACCAGACAATAACATAACCATTTAGTACCATAACAAGCAAACAAACAACCATTCGTCACGACAGTTATTACTCTCCTTTTATTAAGAATTTGACGGTGAGTCACTTTTAAAGCGTCTTATTGTTGTTGTTATTCTTATTATTATTGTTATTATTATTATGATTGTTGTTATCATCTTCGTTATCCTTATCATCTTCATTACTCTTATTATCTTCATTATTTTTATCTTCTTCATCACTCTTATCATCTTCACCATCCTTATTATCATCATTATTCTTATTATGATTGTTATTTCCATACTAACGACGCTAATAATGATCATGATTATGACCACCATGAATATGAGGGAAATATATTCGTCCGTTGTCCCCGTGACAATAAACCATCATTGTCATTAATATTATCATTATATGACTATCATGGCAATGTCTACGATTAAAAGATGTTGATCGAGAACTTCAATCTATCGAGAGGAATGCTTGAGGTTAAGCACGAAATTGACACTCGTAATTAATTATCGAAAATGTCATTACAGAAAATTTATTCTAAATCCGAGAGGCATAATTAAACAGTTCCGTAAAAGTAGCCACGGTATTTTGTGTTTTTTTTTAATTAATGCATATATTCATGTTTCATTTAAATCTCTTAAGAGCTAAATT
>NC_061830.1:39770598-39775598 GCF_019202785.1 Penaeus chinensis
ATTTATTCTGATGTCCGTTAATTCATCACTGTTACCTGTCAACCCTAATCTGTTGTCTGTTAATTTTATTCCGTTGTCTGTCATCAAGAGCGACAGCATGAAAAGGTTTCAACTAACTAGTTATAATTAACTAATTGCTAATGATGACTCCATTCGATACTTGTGAAATGTTATCATATACACTTCCTTTACACTTTTATTTCTTATTTAAATGTCTTATCCATCCGTTCAGCGAAAGAGTTAAAGCGGTTTTAAAATATTCATTTATTTAAATCGGGAATTTGAACGGTTTAACCTACTTCCTTTACCGATAGCGACTCATTAGTGAAGGTAAATAAATTAGTAAATATTAAGCGAAATAAAATTGAATGTGTGAAATAAAATTGGATAAGATAGATAATGTAGATTGAAATAAAATAAAATAGATTATAGAGACTAGAATAGAATGAAATATATGAGATAGAATGAAATAAAGTAAAATGAATGATTTAAATGAAATAAAAAAAATGTTATGAAATTAAATACCATGAGAAAAACAAATAAAACAAAATAAATAAAATAAATAGATAAATACATATAACGTCATCACGAGACAAAAATATAATCACATCCGACACATTTTATCCACTTTGGCGACACTTTTTACGCGGGGGAAACAAATCCACACATTTACAACAGATCTGCAAATGCAAGACAGGTTTTACCTTGCATAGATAGTGAATCTCGTGCATGTACGTGCGTGGGTATCTCTAGGACCTTGTTGCTAACTCTACAAATATTTTAAATTTCACTTCACAGACGCGCGAAGGTCAGGATGTAATAGGCCATTGCAGACACGCATATACGTGTACTTTCTTTTTTTATTTGCATGTGGTATACTTGTACGTGTATTGTTTGCAAATATATGTGTCTATAATCGGGTGTTTGTATTGTTCCTTCCTAATGATCGCATGTTTTATATTTTAGCTTTAGTGTCTTCGGTTTATATAGGAATAAACGTTGACAAATGTTAAATGTTTTACCTTTGATAGATAGTGAACCAATATATTTTATTTCCTGATCCTTGAAAACACTGATTGCAGAAGCTGCTTCCTAGTTCTTGCAAGTCCATCCTCACGTTGAAGTTTTATTATTAAGAAATTGTTCATTTCAGAGTTCTTTCAACATTTACCATTTTCTGGTTTTGATTTTTTAGATACAGACACACACACACACACACACACACACGCACACACACACACACACACACACACACACACACACACACATATATATATATATGTGTGTGTGTGTGTGCGTGTGTGTGTGCGTGTGTGTGTGTGCGTGTGTGTGTGTGTGTGTGTGTGTGTATGTGTGTACACGTATATGTACATACTCCTCCAGCTCCTCCTCTTCCTCTTCCACCCCCCCCCCCCTTTCCGCCTCCCCTTCTCCCCCGCCGTCCTCGAAAGCATCATTAAACGATCCCGCTGTCAGTCAAAGGACTAATCCCTCCCCTTCAGTCAGTCCACCGCCGGCGCCCCTGAGATTGCATTGTGTACTGACCGAAGGGCGGGTCAAGGATTATCGAAGACGCTGGTTAAGAGGTCACGTGGGGTGTTTTATATCAAGTTTATGAATTTATATGAATGAATGTATAAAGTATGGGTTGTATTAATGTGTGTAGGTGTGTAAATGTGGTTGTGAAAGATGGTAGAAGGTTATGGTGGTCGTAGCGAGGTCTTGTGCACACGCGCGCGCTCACACACACATACACACGCACGCACACGCACACACGCACCACACACACACACACACACACACACACACACACACAAGAGACTAAATGTCTACTTTTGTTTCAACCTCAACGGTGACAATAATGATAACGATGGTGGAAATAACAGTTGCAATTAAATATGTGTAAAACAATCACGAACGCTACTTAATTACCATGAAGTATAGATCTATCTGTAAAAAAAATGACAAAAAAAGTTATTTTACACACGAGCGCCAGAATTGCACAAGTAAAGTCGTTAAGTTTTATAATAAATCAACCACGCAGAACCACTTACCCTATGCGAGAACTCAATCAAAAACACGATGTATTTTCGTGTTCTGTGCAGTTTTTTTGAGAATTCGCGTATAATTATGATTTAAATTGGCCACATTGTAACTTAGGTTTTCACATTATCAACAATGTATTATTCACATCGTTGAGCAAAAGTGTATGACAAAATGTTTTGCCATTAGCGTGGTACGTTCCAGAAATGATACATACAATCGTGTTCAAATGCGTATTCTTGGAAAGTCTTTTTTCCATTTTTTTTTTTTTTCAAAGTAATAAAGATGAATTTTTACCTTTCGTGAGAGTATCTAGTCTTTAGTTAACTGAGCTTGTGTAAAATGTCTTAAATACCCCAGATTAGTAGAAGTTATAGTTGGTGTTTCGTATGATTTAATTTATTCATAAAATATATATATATACATATATATATATATATATATATATATATATATATATATATATATATGTGTGTGTGTGTGTGTGTGTGTGTGTGTGTGTGTGTGTGTGTGTGTGTGTGTATCATTCGGTACCTTGTAAACCTTAATTTGTAAACACACTTAGTATATCCAGACTTATAATATTGCAATATTTTAACACTTTTTTCACCATGGATACATATTGTTATTATTTATCAGTCCTGGATACATTGATAGCTGTCATCTATCAGTTTCTCAATGGCAATAAAAAATTGGCTGACTACAACTGAAATGAAATTGAGATGATAATAGCAGTGATAAAGATGATAAAAAATGACAGCTATAGTGATAGTAATAGTAATGATATATGATAAAAGAATACTGCTAATGCTAATACTAGCAATGGTAATTATATGAACGATAGTAATGATTCCCACAGTTAATAATGAACATAACAAACAAAATCAGAATGAAGGTCTAAAATACATTTTACAATAGCTTCTATAGACATACGAACCAATAATATCATATTCCTGTAATGCCCTCTTCTAATAATTCTGAATCAGCTTAATATGATCCAAATATGTTAGTCAAAAAGATAAATATTAAATTATGCTTGGCTTACCCCGTGTGCGCATGGTAAGTCCGTATTCATTCTATCATAGGTCAGGTGAACAGTACTTCAAGCCGTTTTGCTGGATTATTACCGAGATATTAATCACGTATTTCGTAATCAGTGAGGCTATCATGTAAAAATGAGTAGTCAACATCATTTACGGTACTTTCTGTTGACCCGAGCACCGTCTGCCATTTTACAAGGCCTTAGTTTAGTTAGTCCTTTATTTACCACCCTGGCTAACTGCACAGGCGTGGGCAAGCTGTGGTACATTTGATAATGGTCATAACATTATATGATGGTATTACATTTGAATTTTAGGCTATAACGTTATTATGATAAGTACTATATCAGTTAGAGGAGAGGGACAATTACACAGTCCTTTATCTACTCATCTGCCACGCCGGCGTACAGCTTGTGCGTGGAAAGGCATACAACGCAAGTATATCTTCTAAGATATCAGAGGATATGAAATGGTTACATAGTACCTCATGCTAGGTGGTCTGAAATGCTGTAACGCATAGCACTCTTAGATATATTGTTCAAGTGTTCGCTTATATTCTTCATTACACAGTTTACACTTAGATTCTTCGACATTACAAACTGTATTGACCTGCCAGTACAATCTATATCTAAGCTTGTTTCTTGCGGTCACAGTATCACACTGTCTTGTTCTTGTTTTATATAAACCATAGATGAATGAACCTTGCTTAAACCGGTCATAGTGCTTAATGCTACAGCTTTCAGGGCGTTGAGAAATAATCAACTCAGCCAGGTCCTATTTGAAGGAAGCTTTAATGATGTATAAAATCCTAGAAAGATGTACCCCAAGATCTACATCCACGCTTTGCTTGTCAAATGCTGACTTTGCTAGGCCATCAGCATGATCCTGCCTAGGGATTCCAACATGCAATGGAATCCACACAAAACGTATGTCATGGTCTCGTTCTTTTGCATGATATACGTTTATCCTGATATCTTTTACAATATTTCCTGCACCTTTGTCTAGAGTGTTCAGAGCCTGGAGATCACTCTGTGAATCGCAGAAAATTACCCCTGAGTCTTGATTCAATAGAAATTCCAACTCAATTTGCGTAGTGCTAGCCCAGTCATGAACCCTACTACAATGCTGGTGCTGCAAAATATTATTTTTATATACAACAAAAACGCATCCTGCTCTGCTTCCAGACTGCAAGAAATCCGGCAGTGCAGCATTCAAATGCGTGGACAGAGTTTTTAGATGCTCATTTATAATTGCAAGTGCATACTGCTTAAATATAACAGGGAGCAGTCGTATAATATGCATTCAGGTTCGACATTTTCCACTGTGGAACAGGACGTCCATGCAGGGTCTTAGTTATGGGTATGTTCAGCTGAGCTAAGTGTTTACATGTTACTTGTACCTAAGCATTTGCCATTCAAAGTTAACTCCTCTATTCTGTGTTTTGAGTTGTCTTTGGAAATCTGTACAATGGAGAAGTTCTCTAATTGATTTGACCGGGAGCGTGGAGTTGAAATGTTGTGTTCAAGCCCCGTAGAGTTTTGAATATATAACTAGACTACAGGAAATTGTGATAATATCAACAGTTGATTCATAAGGAAATAACGAAAGAGTGTATATCCCTGGCAAAAGGCATTTCCTTGTGTATTAAAATGCATAAACATTTTCGAACGATGAGGATATTTAAATATTCTCACAAGACCCATTTTTTTCAGTTTTGGTTATCTCTTTTATTACAACCATAACTAACAATCGTAATGTTAAGTACTGAACAGTATAAAATGATGTTCTTATTCCATGGAAAAGAAATAGACAAGTTTATCCTTTAATAGCCGTCTTAGAAGATGGGATACATCGGGCGAGGGGTAACAAGCCTAAATATCGAATGAACTTAAACTAAATCTACGGGAGTACTTCGCC
>NC_061830.1:39790598-39793098 GCF_019202785.1 Penaeus chinensis
GAAAGACAGAGAGAGAAGCAGAGAAAAATAGAGAGAGAAACCGAGAAAGACAGTGAGAGAAACTGAGAAAGACACAGGGAAACAGAGAAAGACAGAGAGAGAAGCAGAGAAAAACAGAGAGAAACAGAGAAAGACAGAGAGAGAAACAGAGAAAGAAGAGGGAAGCGAGAAAAAAGAGGAGAAACAGAGAAAGACAGAGAGAGGAAACAGAGAAAGACAGAGAGAGACATAGAGCAAAACAGAGAGAGAAACAAAGAAAGACACAGGGAAACAGAGAAAGACAGAGAGAGAAGCAGAGAAAGACAGAGAGGAAGCGAAAAAAACGAGTGAAAAAAGGGAAAAGACACAGGGAAAAGAGAAGACCATTGAGAAAAAGAGAAAGACAGAGGGGAAAAACAGGGGAAGAGGAGAAACAGAAAAAAAGACAGAGGAGAAATAGGAAAGACCAGAGAAACTGAGAAAGACAAATTGAGAGCAACACCGAATGAGAGAAACTAGATACAAATAAACAGAGAACACGGCACAAGCGCCTTCCCGAAGGATCAGTAACATAACACTAACTCTCTCTCTCTCTCTCTCTCCCGATTACCTTTTGGATACGTTTTATATGCATCTTTTTGCTCCACACTGCAGCCATCCCTCGTATAAACCATGGGATCTTTAAGTACAGGGAGAATTAGGCTGTGATTTGTTTACAGTATTGCGTGTGTTTAAAATCTCCCGCCTTTTTTTTTGTGATTTTTAAACGTGTTCCTTGGGTTTGATTTCGCGAGTTTTCTCATTTGTAGTTAAAGATGTTTTTATTTTCTCTCTTTTTTTTTTCTTTTTTTTTAATAGATTTTGAGGTCAGGATAATGTCAATACCTGAAAAGCGGTAATATTTATAATTGATCATTATTTCTTTTTTTTTCTGGTTAAAAAAAAATTATATATAATTTATAATTTTTTACAAACCCAAAATCTATACAATAACAAGCAAAAATAAATAAACAAATCGATAAACGAACACCACCTAGCCTAGAGCCATCTAGCAAAGGTGAAACTATTTAACTTTTTCCTTCCTAAATACGGAAAACACCTATTCCAGTTATCGCAGCCTCACTCAGGGAGGTTCACCTTGCCCGCGCCTAGGACTACGTCACGCCACGCAAAACGACCGCTTTTTGTCGCCGGGAGATAAACAGTCGAAGCTTGTTCGGCCCGCCCACCTGCGTCGGGGCACGTGGTCGGAAGCGCTCGGGCGTGCGCGGGCTGCCCTCGGCCCGGGCACAGGGGGGCTGGGTCAGGTGCGGCGGGGGTCAGGAAAGTGTCTATGCATACGTAGACAACCACACACGTGTGTCTATTTTTTTATCTATGTAACCCGGGCGTCGATCGATCGATCAATTTGTCTTCTATTTGTTATATATTATATATATATTTATAGTGTGTGGTGTGTATGTGTTTGTGTTTTTTTTGTGTGGTGGTGTGAGTGGCTGTGTGTGTTGTGTGTTGTGTGTGTGTGTGTGTGTGTGGTGTGGTGTGTGTTTGTGTGGTGTGGTGTGGCGTGTGTGGTGTGTGTGTGTGTGTGTGTGGTGTGTGTGTGTGTTGTGTGTGTTGTGTGTGTGTGTGTGTGAGTGGTGTGTGAGTGTGTGTAGATATATGCACGCCACACACCACACCCACAACACTTATATATTTATATATATTATATTATATATATATATATATTATATATATTTACACACAACAAACAGTGTGTGTGTGTGTTGTAGATTTGGGGGTGTGAATGAGAAAAAAGAGAGGGGGAAGAAGAGAGAAAAAGAGAGCGAGAAGAGAAGAAATAGGGGGGAAATGAGGGGGGGGAGAAGAAGGGGGGGAGAGAAGGGAGAGAGAAGAGAGGAGAGAGAGAAGAGAGAGAGAGAGAGGAGAGGGGGGGAGAGAAGAAGATGAGGAGAGAAGAAAAAGAGAGAGAGAGAGAAAGAGAGAGAGAGTGAGAGAGAGAGGAGATGAGGGGAGAGGGAGAGAGAGAGAGAAGAGAGAGAGAAAGAGGGGAGCAGAGAGGCGAGGGAGGAGATAGGGGAGAGAGAAAGGAGAGAGGGCCAGGAGAGAGAGAGAGAGAGAGAGAGAGAGAGAGAGACAGAGAGAGAGAAGAGGGAGAGATGGAGAGGAAGAGAGAAAGGGGAGAGAGAGGAGAGAGAGAGGAGTGGAGAGAGAGGAGAGAAGAGAGGAGAGGGAGAGGAAGAGGGAGAGGAGAGGACAGGTGAGAGAGGAGAGGCGAGAGAGAGAGTAAAGAGAGAAGGGGATGAGAGAAGGAGAGAGAGGGAGAGAGAGAGAGAGAGAGAGAGAGAGAAAGAGAGGGAGGAGAGAGAGGGAGGGGGGAGAGATAGGGGATAGAGAGAGAGAGAGAGAGAGAGAGGGGAGGAGGAGAGATGAAAAGGAGAGAAGAAAAAGAGAGGGGAAAAAAAGAGGAGCGAGAAGAGAGAGAAAAGGGGAGAGGAGGAGGGGATGGAGAGAGAGG
>NC_061830.1:39800598-39803098 GCF_019202785.1 Penaeus chinensis
AGCATGCACGAGCATGCACGAGCATGCACGAGCATGCACGAGCATGCACGAGCATGCACGAGCATGCACGAGCATGCACGAGCATGCACGAGCATGCACGAGCATGCACGAGCATGCACGAGCATGCACGAGCATGCACGAGCATGCACGAGCATGCACGAGCATGCACGAGCATGCACGAGCATGCACGAGCATGCACGAGCATGCACGAGCATGCACGAGCATGCACGAGCATGCACGAGCATGCACGAGCATGCACGAGCATGCACGAGCATGCACGAGCATGCACGAGCATGCACGAGCATGCACGAGCATGCACGAGCATGCACGAGCATGCACGAGCATGCACGAGCATGCACGAGCATGCACGAGCATGCACGAGCATGCACGAGCATGCACGAGCATGCACGAGCATGCACGAGCATGCACGAGCATGCACGAGCATGCACGAGCATGCACGAGCATGCACGAGCATGCACGAGCATGCACGAGCATGCACGAGCATGCACGAGCATGCACGAGCATGCACGAGCATGCAAGAAGGAAAAAATTTAAATTTAAATTTTTTATTTTTTTTTTCTTTTTTACCTTGTAATGATAAAAAAATAAAGGAGTGATTTTATATCCTCCTTTCTGGGTAGAGGTAATTATTGAAAAACCATGATAGTAGATTTTTCATTACATTTCGTGCATTACTTAACCACCAGTTTCTGCATAATAATTTTAAAAGTTAGAATAGAATACACTACTTTTGTGTAACAGTAACACTGTAGTCATATAATAAAACCTTAGCTCCTAAAAATTATCTGAAGTTATTGGATTATCCTCAGTACAGTGGATAATAATATTAATGTATTGCTACAGAACCAATGTTGACCCTTAAATATTGTGTCCATAACTGCAATTACAAAAGGCAATATGTAAATCACTTTTTTTGTACTGCTTTTTTTTTTTTTTTTTCTTCTTTTTTTTTTTAATACAAAACTGTTCTTGTCCTTTAGCTCTTGACACCATTGCACTATCCACAACTAGTAATAACTGGTCGGAAGCCACAGAATGAAAAAAGGGTGGGAACCACTGGTCTAGAGTAAGGTTGATAAAAATATATATGTCATGGGAGCTGGAGGTCATTGTTATTATTGTTGTTATCATTATTCTGATCATCGTTATTATTGTAATTTTTTAAATATAAAAAGAGTATTTAGACCTTAATGTATAATTAATAATTACATGCACTATATCTAGAATAGACATGCATGTATATTTACTTTTGATATATTACCGGTCTATAGATAGTTTGTGATTTTTATCATGCAATGTGATATTGCATTAAACAAATGATTTCACTCACACCTCAGTGTAATGTTTGTGTCTTCATCAGTTAGCACTATTCTTTTGTTTAATAGATGGTCTGTTCTCTGTAACAGTTTTGTCTGTCCTGAACACATGTTGCAGTTTTGTTCTAGGAATTGCTTAGAACATTATACAAACACTTAGGGAGGTGTAGTGGTAAGGCATTTTTTTTCGTTAGAGTGTATAGCTAATGAATGTAGTGACCTGGGAAGAAACAAGTGTGAATGAGAAATACTTGATATGATTACTTGGGTTTGCTAATACATTCTGGTAGTTAATGCTTGAAGGAAGTAAAAGTTGAAATGCAAAAGGTGAAGAAATAAAATGAGTGAGTAAACATTCGCAATTTGATTTGTGAAATGTGAATCGCAAATAGGCTGTTGTGCGAATGCTATATTGTGTTGTGATATGGGATACTCTATCGTTGTATTAAGTATAATGCTGCTTTAAGAAGCTAAGGGGCACAGTAATGATTTTGAAGGAGAATAAGATTGAGAGATGTGTATTATTCAAAGTGGATGTTGGATATTATAGTTGAATGTTACCAGAACGTACAGTATGTGGCAGTTTACTGTACTTAGCAGGATGTGAAATTAGATGTGAGTGATGGCTGGTGAATTAAGAACTGAAAGTGATATTTGACATGTGGAATTGAAGATCGAGGAGGGTGGGGTGGGGGTAGCAAGAGTACATAGTGTAAGTGAGCAAGCTTAATTGGGGATGAGGAAAGCTTAGCAATTAATGGTGGGAGGATAAAGGATTTTCTCTTTCTTCCTTTCTTTCATCCCTAACCTGCATGAGATGTTGAAACAAAAAAACAGACTGATGAATAAGGAGGATAGCTCATGGTTTGTGCCAGATAGTGAAGCATACTAAGAAATTTAGTGCATTAGTAATTTATTAATCCTTTTTATAGACACAGAAATAGGTTAAATATCAAATGCATAATAAAAAAAAATTGTGTGCGTCTGTGTGTGTGTGTGTGTGTGTGTGTGTGTGTGTGTGTGTGTGTGTGTGTGTGCGTGTGTGTGTGTGTGTGTGTGTGTGTGTGTGTGTGTGTGTGTGTGTGTGTGTGTGTGTGTGTGTGTGTGTGTGTGTGTGTGTGTGTGTGTGTGTGTGTTTGGGTTTGGGTTTGGGTTTGGGTTTG
>NC_061830.1:39810598-39818098 GCF_019202785.1 Penaeus chinensis
TTCCAACGCAGTTTATCTTCGGAGAGATTGGAAACTGTCGGGTTATTAGTAGTTTTAACAGGGCCAGACTGCTTGACTACTTGGAAAGTGACATCAAATGGGGGTATAATAGATTTTGTCTGTAAATAAAACCAAAACACAATATACAATTGTAAGTTTATTGCTGTATCTTTAGCAGTAATTGTAAAGATTCCAAAATTGTGGAAAATATGTCCACAAAAGCACATATTGACATCACAAGAATCTCAAAAACTGTCAGCCATTTACACTTGTTAAAAAATGTTTAAGAAAGTAGGATGTTACTGATACAGTAGACTAGATTAGGTAACTAGCATTTGGCAAGTTTCATACAAGAAAAGACCAGTAATATACATTCAGCTGAAATTACAATAAGTTGATATTGACATGTACAGTTTTCAAGGGAAAAAAAACATATTGATAATCATATAAAGGTCTAATAATGTATATTGTGAAAAATTGATCAGTGCAAATTAACCCAATTGGCATGGATGGCAAGAATACATGCCATGCTCACTGTAATATAAGTTTATTTATTGTATTTACACATAGATGGCTCTACAAGTGCTTACTTACCAAGGAGTCAGTTATAAGTCCTGCCTATCTCACCTGTCTACCCTTTTCTTCGATTTTTGGGAAGTTTCTTTTGTATTATTTCTTTGTCTTTAATGTTACCAAGACATTAATGATAATTTGATAATTATAATATTAGTAAGAATAATAACAGTATCAATATCAATAGTATTAGAAAGAAAAACACATTCTCCCAAAATTTCAAGGAATGGGGAATTCAGGATTGGCCACTCGGGCATACTTCTAGACCCTGCAGGCTGAACACATGTGGAGCCATCTGTATGTGACAAAACTCACAAAAAACTACAGGAGACAGTAAATAAATCCATAGTGATTGGGTTAAAGATGCATTAGAGTTAGAGTAGAGGTCGGCCAGTAGTCATCTGAAAACAATTAGTCAGGAATATGTTGTATTTCACTCATGTTATGAAAACACCTAACATTCCATCTCTATCTATTGGATTTTGTTTGAGATATCATAAATCTTTGTAATTATGCCTTTTTAGAAATTAAAGTGAAATATCTTTTTATATTCATAGTGTTTTTAATTTTCTGGCCAGCTATTTGCCATTTGTTTTGGTAATTTGAAATTTAAGTTAGGGTCCTTTTCATTTACTGTGAATCATATTCAAAGGTTTTGTCAGTCTTGTTGTCCAAAACAATTTACATGAATATTAGGATTTTCATGATGTTAATTGATATTCGCTTAGGGTTGTATTTTCATTGTTGAAATTACTGAGGATGCACAATACATTATTTTCAGATACGCCTTTGTGCAACTGATGACACTGCTCACACATGGCTGTTTTGGACGGCTGTGGAAGATGTGAATCGAGGCCATATCAAACCCACAGATCAATTGTATCAGTTAAAGGCATTGCAAGATGTTGCTCGAAAGGAGCAGTACCTCCAGGTCAGTATTCTAATTAGTAAAGAATTAGGTACATTAGATATGCTTCTGTAGACAGGATTTTTTGATTTACAAGTCACAAAACTGGAAAATAATAATAATTAATCTCATGTTTACCATTGCATGCTTCAGAGGTTAGTTATTCTGCTTTTGTGTTTAACTTATAGATCTATTTGATTATGAGATTCTTAGCATGATCTGGGTTTATGATAGTTGGTTTCATATAAAAGACACTAAGTGTGATTATTACAAAACATCATGTATATACAGATTAGTACGGATATGTTGCTTAACCTAATAATAAGTTCTACTAGACTGCTCCTACAGTCAGCCACTTAATGGAAAATTAGAGGTGCTGAAAACGTACATTTACATCACTCTTTTGGGCAGCAATATCTATGATTCTTTTTAGGAAATGTACCCAAAAAGTTTCTTTTTAAGTACATTTCCTTAAAAAAAAAAAAAAAAAAAAAAAAAAAAAATCTTACTGTTGAGGGGCTGTACTTCAGTGACTAAAGTCAGAGCCAAGCAAATATTTAATGCACACAACATGGGCTTGGCATTTAGGCCTGGTTCTTCATAGCAAGAATAGATGCTATTCATGTTTATTGGGTTAATGTCCCCTGTAAGGTCTGTCATAGTGGACACCATATTGTATAGCTCTTTGGGTTACTGTAGTGTACTTTTTTGGTAAAACTGCACTAGTTTTGCTGCATTTGGGAGCCATTGTGTACTAAATTAATATTCTATAAAGAATATTAAATGAAAATATACACTACACCACTAAAGAGATGTGCAGTACATGGGTGGGTGGTGTATGCCATTAGCACACATGTTATGCTCTTCACTGTATTATAAAATTGTTTGGACTGTTTTAAAACAATTTATGATCTGACAGAAAGATTAACCAAAAAGAGTTACATAATGGATCTTTCACAATATGGTTATGATATTATTTTTGGCCCATTCTTGATGGAGCAGAAATTTGCCTAGTTCTGTCATGTCAGGAGGTTAGTCCTTGGAGTGCAGCTTCCTGGCAAGGGGATTGCCTGGCCTACTGTAGCAGCTTGATATCTTGCATTTTTTTTTTTTTCCCATCACAATTTTCTGGATTGTGTGAAGTAGCCATAAGGGCTCTTGCAAGAACTAGGAATAGCAATGGTATAGTAAAGCAAGAGTATTATCTCTCTAGATAGTCTACAACTCTGTTCACTAACAAGAATAATGAGTAACAATATATTCTTTGTTATTTTTTATATATACATAATATTTTTTTTTTTTTTTTGTAAATCCCTGCACAGCCAGTCAGGCAGGAATAGGTTACACTGCATGAAAGTGGTGTTCTCATTTGAGCCAGGGCTCTTTCAGGCATGGCTTCCAGATAGTATATTCCTCCCTTGCATATTGGTGGAAATTGAGCAAAAGCCCCTTGCTAAAGGCCTACTGAATCTAATCTCCTACCTAGAGCCAGACATCCCTGTCATTTGCCACTCAATGACAATAAGTCATGACACCTTATTCCCATATTCCCACCATCAGCCAAATTTTTCCATAGCACATTTAAACCAAATCCGACAGGCATGGCATGTATGTATGTGCCATGCCCACTGTGAGTTTACTTTACTAATTGTTTTTACATACAGATGGCTACACTTGTACTAGATCATCTATGAACGAACTAAGAGTATTGCCTGTCTTGCCTGTTTATCATTTTCCTTGAATTTCAAAAATATTTTGTTACCTTATATTGCAATTACTAATGATTATAACATTATAGTAATTATAATGAATATGTCATAAAGAACCATCGATATTCATAGCATTAGTAAAAAAAAACATTTTTCCCACCAATTCAAGGAAAGGTGAAATCAGGTAAGGTCACAGAGTCTACTCCCTTGTGCCATGCACTAGTAGAGCCATCTGTGTGCAGAGACATCTCACAAATATTTAAAAATGAGCACAGCTTTTCCCCGGCAGCATTGAGTTAATGACATGGCACCCCCATCACCTGGATCCAAGAGGTCAAGGATATGATAGTCATATCAATGAATACCAACATTATTTTTTTCAATCATTTAAAATCCATAGATTTAGATTAAACCTTCTCTTTCAGGTTGTCCGTGGATGTGAAGGTTATGGCGATATAGTGTTCCCTCATTGCCCATGTGACTCCAGGAAGAAGGGACATGTTGTTGCCTATGTGGGTTACAAGTCATTTAGGTTACAAGCTTGTAAGGAAGATGGTACATTACAGGTGAGTAGCATCTTGGACATAATTGATGATAGGGATGAAAGAAATGGATAGTGAGAGCTATTACGTACATTGAAGAGGAGTTTAGTCTTGTGTAATGAGTTTTTGCAGCAGTACCAAAAACCTCCTTTTCTTTTACAACAAAGTAAGGTGATGTGATATTTCTCATTTCATTTTCATAAGATCATATTTTATGTAAGAAACTTCATGAAGTTTCTGTGAAATTCACGAATTATGGAACCTATCAAATTTCAATGATTCATGGTCATATGTAGCAATTGATGGATATTGATTAACTCTTTAATACATCACTGAAAACAAGAGTATTGTATAAGTATACTTTTGAGAGTTAATGTGTCTTACATTACAGTTCACTCATGCAAACAAAAACTAGATTGAATGTATTATATTTGAGAACAAGACGTGAGTATGAGGCACTGGATTGTGTATCACTTATTTGTAATCCTTATGTCTTACAGACGCAGGTAATTGACTTTGCCTGGTCAACGATTGAGAAGTTTGAAATAGATGATGAAGGCATGGCATTCTGCTTCCTGTATCGGCAAACTGAGGACCTTATCAGATGGGTGAAAATTTTCACTCCTTATGTAAGTTGAGATCAATAATTTTTTACTCTTTTGTGTGTGTGTTTGTGTTCATTTCAGCTCTCTGTCGGTTTATTTGTAAGTCTGTTTGTCTGTATGATCCAGTCTTTTTGTTCTGTCCACATGCACTTTGAGATTTAAAAGCTGATCTATATTTGAATGTGACAGTAGAGGAAATCCCAAGCTCTTGAATAATATATTTTCTCTTTTTATTCCTTTTTTTTGCAGTATCACTTCATGGATGAATGCTTCCAACGAATCCAGGAAGAACAGCAGTGGACGTAGGTAGCTGGAAGCGGCATTTGACTTAGGAAATTATCGAAACTTAAGGTGGAATATATCTGATTGTAGATATTGTGAAATAAGAGTTCTGTTTTGAAGGAACAGAAGTAGAAGAAGAAATCACTATGAAATTATACTTGGGTTGTATTTCTGCTGGTCATTCCATTGTGAATTGAAGATATTGTGTTTATTATTATCGCAGTTAGTTATTGTTTTAATTATTATTTAATCATCATTATTAATGGTATTATCAATATTATCAATTATTATTATTTTTTTTTCTTCTAATTCTTATTATTATCATCATCATTATTGTTATAATTATATTATAGGAGGAACTAATTTGATGATGTATAAATTGAAGTATTTCAGTTACCTAAAATATTAAATGTACGTAAATACTCCCCTCCCCTCTCCCCATGAAAAATGAGGAAAATAAGGAAAAATCCAGAAATAAATCCGAATACTACTTTTAACTTGACATCATGGAAGTACATGTATGTTATGCAAGGAGACAGAAGAGATATATATTTAGAGTAACTTAACAACGCAGTCCAAAGAACCATTGTTAGATCTGTACACTGTAGGTTGTTAGAACCTCTCTTGAGTATGCTAACAGAATGGATGTATGACGTTACCTATCCACTAGCTGTGTAATAGGAAGCTGTTCCGCCAGGCACTATACATAAATGTTTTTAGCTATGTATGAAGATTATCAAATAACATTAATTTCTCATGTTTTTAGGTGTTTTTAAGATATATTATTGAGTGATAATTTGTGCTCAAGTCTAATATTGTCTATTTTCCAATGAAAACTGGTCAATATGACATGTACAATATCACAGAGACTTGTAAAGTGTATCTGTGAACACTTAAGGAAATGAAAAAAAAAGAGAGATTCCCGAGGGAGAAAGTATGCATGGTGTGTAGTGTAATTTGCCTTTGGTTCGTAATTGAGGTATGTATTAATCTTGTGTTGTTCACGTACTTGTTTCTTGTTTACGGACATGATACTATTGATACATATATATAATTTTTGTCTTCAACATTATTGATTAATTGGTTGACATTTTTTTTTCGTTGAGTAAAAATTATCACTGATTGATTTACAAAGATGTATGATACTGTAGCTGTATGATTTAGTATGTGATATTAATTGTTGGTTGATGTAGTACTTTATTTTGACTCTGCTAAGGAGTCTTTAGATTACGTAAAACAATTTGAAGGTACTCATATGTTACAAGGAGTTATTTCACCAAAGCAGTCTGCCATGAATCATTTTGAACGCACTCCAGGAATAGCATAGTACTGATAGGATCTACCTGCATCCTGCTTATTAGCCTTGGGTTTACATGGAGAAAAAGGAAGAAATTATTTATTCTGTGCCCTTTCATCCCCATTCTATCTATACACAAGGCTTTGAAAATGAACATTGTTCCACTGTTTTGTCACTGATTCATGTATTAGTGCTAGTTAATTTTTATAGATATTTTTGTTCACTGAATGCCAGTGTAGATGTGATACAGATAGCTCTATTAGACCTTTTTAAGTTGCATTCATGTGTAGAATTATTGGTCTACAGTATTATAATTATCTAAAATAGGGTCACCATGTAATACTTACCTAAACTAGGGTCATCGTATATGTTGTTTATGTTATTATTTTTATTGTTATTATGATTATTATATTCTTTTTATATAATATTCTTATTATTGTTTTTGGTAGACCGTTACATATAGGTTGAATCCATCTTCATTTCACTTTCTTTGTACTCTTATGCTGCCTCTTCATCTTTTGACTAATGATAAGTTCAAAGAGTTGTATTTTAACTTCTTACTTAATATGTTTTGCATTTCACGCATTTTACCGATTCCATTCAAAATATTTAATGATGCTCTTGAAGTCACCCTTCACCCGAAATACCCTCTTTAGTTTTGGAAGGTGCGTTGATGATAAGGAGGAGAGGTTATGCTTGTAGAATCCCCAACACTCGCTTCAAATACCCGTTGGGAAAAGGGGAGGAGAGAGAAATATTCCTCGGTTAACTGGCATTGTACATAATAGTTTGGATTCCCTTCCATTCCTTGTATTACCGACGCACCTTTCCTTAAGGACATTCCATTTTATATAAGAACTTGTTAATGATTTTAAGCTAGTCTGATGAATATATATATATATATACATACATATATATATAAAACTAGGTTTTATTGTAGGTAGATAAGCACCTGTTTATATTTTTATCTTTTTATTTTTTTAATCGATGAAAGATGACATTCATATCTTTTATCCAAAGATTTGTAGTAGGAAAAAGCAAAGGAAAGTTACATTGATGCCTAAGGCTTTTATCAGATAGAGGACATTGACCATCAGTGATGGACTCCCTCCCCTAGCTCCTCCTCCTCCTCCTCCTCCTCCTCCTCCTCCTCCTCCTCCTCCTCCTCCTCCTCCTCCTCCTCCTCCTCCTCCTCCTCCTCCTCTCTTCCTCTTCTTCCTCTTCTTCCTCTTCTTCCTCTTCTTCCTCCCTCCTCCTCCTCCTCCTCCTCCTCCTCCTCCTCCTCCTCCTCCTCCTCCTCCTCCTCCTCCTCTTCCTCTTCCTCTTCCTCTTCCTCTTCCTCTTCTTCCTCTTCTTCCTCCTCCTCCTCCTCCTCTTCCTCCTCCTCCTCCTCCTCTTCCTCCTCCTCCTTCCTCTCCTCCTCCTCCTCCTTCCTCTCCTCCTCCTCCTCCTCCTCCTCCTCCTCCTCCTCCTCCTCCTCCTCCTCCTCCTCCTCCTCCTCCTCCTCCTCCTCCTCCTCCTCCTCCTCCTCCTCTTCCTCAAGACCCACAATCCTGTGTGAGACAGCTACTGTGTGATACCATAA
>NC_061830.1:39823098-39825598 GCF_019202785.1 Penaeus chinensis
TAAAGGCAGACTACTTAGTAATTATGGGATACAGGAGATTTTCCTATGCCTGTGCTACTTTACACGTCTTCACATGCCTTGTCTCCTTTGCCTCACCCTCTGTTGTACCATATTCCTCATCCCTTGCCTAAAATGCTTTCCTCTCATCAGCAGCCATAAACCCAATGATGAAAGCTAATTTTGTTTTAAAACTTTTGTCATTGTCATCATAGTTGATAATTATTATAATATGCTTTTCATCATACATAATACAGTGTACATGCAAATGGTACCACCTAGTGCGAAGAGAGGAACAGGAAATCAAGTATGCCAGAGACATATTGCTAAGTGGCTTCCTTCCCTGGAGAAGCAGTAGAGCAAAAATCCTTACAATTTGTTTCCATGAGTTCTTCAGCTTTTTGTTATATCTATTCATGCTAATTATAATTCATGCATCTGTTCTTGCCATGTTGAGGTTTATGTTTGTGATGATGCATTTTTTGTTTATTGTAGAAGTTATCTTCATTTTCTTGTATTTTTACTTTCATGCTTTAATTTTACAAGCATATAAAATCAAGCACTCCTCTTTTTTATTCTTCACACATTTTTATTATTATTATTATTATTATTATTATTATTATTATATTCTTGAGATAAATTAATGATTTGAGAAGTTCATTTATTGAATTCCCCTTTGAATGCCATATATCCATTCCATCTTTTTGTATTTTCCTTTTACCCCACTGGATCTGTACATGGACCAAAATCCAGGCATCAGTTTTACCGGAGTGGTAACTCTCCTAAGGGTGTGGTTTATAGGCCCAGTCCATATAAACACTCAAATGCAGTATCAAGATTACTTGCCTCCTCTTTGCAATGTCATTAGACCCTTTAATGAAGATGCATTTTTGCAGTTTTAAGAGGTCTATATTTGTTATTTGTTTTGCTGAATCAAGATGACAATAGACTCTTCTCATTGAGCTCAATATTCTCTCCACATATGTAGTAACGAACATAGTGTTATTTGGGATATTTTAAAATATTTTCATCATTTGATATTCCATAATACACCCTGTACCATTTATATAGTGTCCTCCAAGGAAACAACCTTCTCCCAGTTGACAGATGGTAAATTTAATCTTTATGGACCAGTGGAAATCCTACTGGAGCTTACAAACTTACCGAGTCAAATGCTTTGTGCACTCATGATGCGACGTCCCTGTTATCTGCTGCTTGGCTGCTTGTTCCCATCATCAACCCCTATACCTCCCTCCCTCTACCCCTCCCCCTCCCCCTCCCCCTCTTCCTCCCTCTCTCACTCTCACTCTCACTCTCACTCTCACACTCACACTCACTCTCACTCTCAATCTCATTCTCACACTCACTCTCACTCTCACACTAACACACTCACTCTCACTCTCACACTCACGCTCACACTCACACTCACTCTCACTCTCACTCTCACTCTCACACTCACACTCACTCTCACTCTCACTCTCAATCTCATTCTCACACTCACTCTCACACTAACACACTCACTCTCACTCTCACTCTCACTCTCACTCTCACTCTCACTCACACACGCTCACACTCACACTCACACTCACACTCACACTCACACTCACTCTCACTCTCACTCTCTCTCTCCCTCTCCTTAACAGGACATTCCTTTCATCTCCCTCTTGGCCAAATTTTTCTCCACGTCAAGACATTCCCCTCACTTGCTCCTTGGCCAAATAAGTTTATGACAAGATGTCCACATCACCTGGATCCAGTGGGCATTTATATCTATCACAAGCAGTTTTATAAAAAAAAAAAAAATTGTTGTTGTTGTTGTTTTCAAAGGTTAGTGTTGTGGCGCTTACTGCACCTTTAGTGGATATCACAAAAGGGAATCAGTTTATATAGTAATTCAATGCCTGTGATTGGATATAATTCTTAATTATTGAATGCTCTTCTTAAGTGGAAACTGTTTTGAAACTACAGTAATTTTAGTGTTTTGCTTTTGGCTTAATTACATATGTGTGTGTTTGTGCAGTGTGTGAATGAACGAGCGAGTGTTTCTTTGTATTTATGTAGGTGTGTGTGGTTTGTGGGGGTTTGGGTGGATGTGGATATACATGTTTACATATTTCCTAAACATGATTTTCTCATCTTGTTAAAGGATGAAATTGGAAATATATATTGATAAAAGTAGTTCTATTTATGCAATAATCAACAGTGTTGTGGTATTCCCTTACAGAATACGTGAATATTTTTTTTTCTCAATAAGAAGGTAAGTACAATATCTCCTAGACATCAATAAGGTGATAAAAAAGGGAAACTGTACCTTATGTGCTCTCCAACACGTTTAAACTGTATTGAGTGTCTCTATAGTTTTATTGAAAAATGTGTATATACAATTTTTCTTTCATTTTGACCTATCTGTAACTTTCTGTATTTTTGAACATGAAAATATCTGTATTGGTTTTACATGAATTCTTTTCAAATGAACAAATTCTGAATTTGGCACATGAAGAAC
>NC_061830.1:39828098-39835598 GCF_019202785.1 Penaeus chinensis
CACACTCACTCTCACTCTCACTCTCACACTCACTCTCACACTAACACACTCACTCTCACACTAACACACTCACTCTCACTCTCACTCTCACTCTCAATCTCATTCTCACACTCACTCTCACTCTCACTCTCACACTCACTCTCACACTAACACACTCACTCTCACACTAACACACTCACTCTCACTCTCACTCTCACACTCACACTCACACTCACACTCACACTCACTCTCACTCTCACTCTCACTCTCACACTAACACACTCACTCTCACTCTCACTCTCACTCTCACACTAACACACTCACTCTCACTCTCAATCTCATTCTCACACTCACTCTCACTCTCACTCTCACACTAACACACTCACTCTCACTCTCACACTCACTCTCACACTAACACACTCACTCTCACTCTCACTCTCACTCTCACTCTCACACTAACACACTCACTCTCACTCTCACTCTCACTCACTCTCACTCTCACTCTCACACTAACACACTCACTCTCACACTAACACACTCACTCTCACACTAACACACTCACTCTCACTCTCACTCTCACTCTCACACTCACTCTCACACTAACACACTCACTCTCACTCTCACTCTCACTCTCACACTAACACACTCACTCTCACACTAACACACTCACTCTCACACTAACACACTCACTCTCACTCTCACACTAACACACTCACTCTCACACTAACACACTCACTCTCACTCTCAATCTCATTCTCACACTCACTCTCACACTAACACACTCACTCTCACTCTCACACTCACTCTCACTCTCAATCTCATTCTCACACTCACTCTCACACTAACACACTCACTCTCACACTAACACACTCACTCTCACACTAACACACTCACTCTCACACTAACACACTCACTCTCACTCTCACACTAACACACTCACTCTCACACTAACACACTCACTCTCACACTAACACACTCACTCTCACACTAACACACTCACTCTCACACTAACACACTCACTCTCACACTAACACACTCACTCTCACTCTCAATCTCATTCTCACACTCACTCTCACTCTCACACTAACACACTCACTCTCACACTAACACACTCACTCTCACACTAACACACTCACTCTCACTCTCACACTAACACACTCACTCTCACTCTCAATCTCATTCTCACACTCACTCTCACACTAACACACTCACTCTCACACTAACACACTCACTCTCACACTAACACACTCACTCTCACTCTCACTCTCACTCTCACTCTCACTCTCACTCTCACTCTCACTCTCACTCTCACACTCACTCTCACTCTCACTCTCACACTCACTCTCACTCTCACTCTCACACTAACACACTCACTCTCACACTATACAAAGAGTAAAGAGTAAAGATAAATGGAACTTGCATAGAAAATACAGATTTTTGGAGCGCATTTATTAAAGATGCTATTGAGGAAAAAAAGGATATAAAAAAATGTTACTAATACACAAAACCCATCATATCAAGTTTCTGGATCTTTATAAGTTTAACAATTTAGGAAATCACATATAAAAATACAGTAGGAAAAAAAGGTAATTTACATGAACAAAAAGAAAAAGCAAGAACAGTAAAAAATTGTTCCTGGCTAGAGAGTACAATACAAAGCTCACAAGTAGGCGTATTTTTTATGAACTCAAAGTCCAAGAAAATGTTTCCTTCTGAAAAACTTTGGCGATGACTTAGAGTTGTGGTTAAAGTCGATGGGTACAGTATCTGGGTCTTCACGCATTAAATAGCAATGGCTGGCAAGAGGTAAAGAATGAGATGTGGTGCTTGAGTTATCATAAGGTTTCTGGTAACCCTCTGGCATCTCCCATCCATTCACGAAAAAATAGTAAACCTAATATTACATTGTGCTCTCCCTCGTGCAGACAGATGTAATATTGAATCAGCTGCTGAAGTGGACTTATGAAATGAATGTCTGGTACTTTGCGCATATCAAAGGTTGCTATCTTCAATGCTTTTACTTATTTTTTTATCAGTAATAGTGAAGAGAAATTCCAGCATCTTTGACTAACTTTGACTTACTTTGCATTTCATTTTCTTTCTTTTGTGGAAAACTATCCTTTATTCAGTGATGTCACCTCTTGGGCAAGAATACTGAAGATAAAGTCTGTGAATAACTTCTAGAAAGTTTTTATTGACATTTTCTTACAACAAAAGGGCAGTATTGAGCTTTTCTTAAACTGTAAAAATAAAGATAGACATGTGTAACCATTTACTATGCAAATTAAGGATATGTAATACTTCAGAATATTCTCAATTCAAGTATTTACAGACTCTTTGTGTGATATTTTCTTATGAGAATGTCTTTAGAAATGACATTAAAAGTTGTAAGACACTACTGAAAGCACATTATTCTCTGGACAAACTTCAGAAAATAAAAATGTATCCTAAACTTCACAGCAGATTACTAAAGAATTCCTAGAGCATTATAATATTGAAAAATAGGATGAGATATATATGTATTTATGAATATTTACATATTACACAAGAAAAGAAATTAACTTAACCCAAAGCCACTGGGGATGGCTTGTACATACATGCCATGCTCACTCTAGGATTAATTTAATAATTATTTTTGCACACAGATGGCTGCAAGTCACAATGAGCCAGTTACAAGTACTACCTGTCTCACGTCTTTAATCTTTTCCTTGATTTTTGAAAATATTTTCTGGTATCTAATATTGCTCTTGGTTATGTCAATAACACTATAATAATTATAATGCTGATAATAAAAACAACAGGATTGATATTGATAGCATTAGTAAAAAAGTGTTTTTCCCACAAACTAAAGGGAAGGTGAAATCGAGTAAGGTCACGAGGTCTACTAATTGACTCCTTTGTGGCTAAGCACTTGCTGAGCCAGTTTTGTGCATAGAGACCTTTCACAAACAATACTACAATGAACACATTTTCCCAGAGACTCTGGGTTAAAATAACTTTACATCGAAAAGGTCTGCCTATGAAACAGCAATGCAAAGAAAAACATTTTCCTTAAGTGCTTCTTTTTTCAAACTGGAAAGTAATTTCAAAGAAATGTCTCTATACTACCTGAGTCTAGTCCATTTACTACAAAAGCTGGAGCATGTGGTAACTATAAGACAAAACTGCACACAATAAATCTAATAATATAGGAAAAGTATGGGGAACTGGAAGAAAGAAAGAAAGAAGGAAAGAAAGAAAGAAGGAAAGAAAGAGAGAAAGAAAGAAAGAAAGAGAGAAAGAAAGAAAAGAAAAAAAAAGAAAGAAAAGAAAAAAGAAAAAGAATAAAGTGGGATCACAGATTCTCTAGCCAGTACCTAAAACAACACAACCAGGCTTTCAATATTTCCAGCGAAATCAATCTTTCCCGGTCGCATCAAACAAAGTTAAACAGTCCGACTGGAATTAATCTTTGTACTAAGTCTGTGCACTCGTCTTTCGTGCCTTAACTTAGTCCATATCCCGTGGCACATTTTGATGAGACGGTGATCTCTTGCCTCTTTGGGTAAGGTGTGCGCGTTGTGGTACTCATATCGCACAATTGCCGAGGCTCCCTGCAAGCAATAATGACATTATGATTATTCGAACAAGTATGTCATAATCATCATCAATAGAGAAAAATAATATGAACAAAGGTAATAATAATATTTAAATAGAATAGTAAGAAAAATATGAACTAGGGTAATAATAAAACTGAAAGAGAATAGTACTTTATCGGCATTTCCTGATATTGGTTATTATCAATTTCATCTACTTTTTTTTTTTATATATATGTACTTTTCTGATTTAAGTACAAAATTATTTAAGAGGGAAGAACAGTAACAACCACTAACAGAAAAGACAGAAGAAACAATCACACTATGGTTTATATGATAAATATATTGATTATAGACTAGTTAAAAAGTACAGTGAAAGAGATTAAATTATCAGTGTTTAGTTTAAAGTAACACACAAAACACACACACTAAAAACCACATATACATATATGCATATATACATATAGATAAAATTCATACATTCTAAAACCAAAAGAGTACAAAATAGCTTATGGAAATGCATCATACCTTGAATCTCCGTTGCTGGATCATAGATATAGCTAAATACAGACGGCATCGAGACATCACAAAGGGGTCACCTAGACGCAGGGCAATTTCCATTTGCTTAACAGATATTTCACCTGCCCTCTTTGCAAACTGAGTGTCATAATCACCTAGGGCTGAGCAGGCACCTCCTAGTGTTGACAGCCAAGACATTACTGTGTCTAGATTCTGACGGTCAACAGCACATTCATTCATGCGAACACACCACTCTTTGTCAATAATGTGTGGAATACTGTCATTTATTGTCCATAAGATTATAACTGGTATATCATTTTTATTTCTCGTTGGTTGAATCTTTTTCCTCATATTCTGAGACATGGCATGGTTAATGAAAGAGGATCTGAAAGTTTTTGAATTCTTTAGCTCTTTTAAGAAAACACAGAAGTGTAAACCTTCATTCTTAAATTTTTTCCTAGGCTTCACAGACTTCATGGCATCAAGGCATTCTGAATCACAGATTAAGCTATCCAGGTTTCTGGAAATGGCATGGTGCGCATTCACTTCAATTAAATCCCAACACGAAGTCCCTGCTCTCACTATTGTATAGATATTGCTGTCCATCCTGACATCTGCTGGGGATAAATAAAATACAATGATTAATTAAAAAATACATAGTAATTACACATATAGTAAAAACAATGAAGCTGAACATCTCAAGCAGCATTATTAAAGTGTATATTTTGAGACTTTTGGACACATGATCTGCTCTAACTCGAAAATAAAAATAGTAATTGCTAATTTGTCATTCTTCACAGATGTATTTCCTTTGTAATTCTTCACTAGTAATTAATCTGATCTGAATACTGTTACTTGACTTGCAGTAGCTGCAAAGAACTATACTGCTATTTTATATATCTAATATATTCTTATATGGAAAAAGATAGTAAATATATCATAATCAAGTCAGTGTCTCAGTCAGTACTGCCCAATATGTAACAGGTAGTTTAGAAACATGAAAGTTCAACATCAAACATACATGATTTGGTACCGAAACCTCAGAGCAACATACTTGAGTCCTTGAAATTTGATTATGATATCCATCTCATAATATATAAAAAAAATCCCAATCACATGAACAGGTCTCATAACCAGACTGACATGGTAAAGTATAGAAAAAAAAAGAAAAGAAATATAAATCATTCATAAAAGGACCAATCTGAAATACACATGATCTAAGTATGGCTGAAGATAGCTTCATCTCCCAGTTTGTATATACTACCAGCTGATAAAGTCTTATTAGTGGTTAAAACATTTATATAACTACTTAAATCTTCACTACTATTTTGCACAAATAAGAGTGATTTAACCAAGTCTCAGCAGCCAAGTTTGTAGCCTGATAATATTAGAAATGAGGTTTGACAGCTGGTGGCTGTAGCCCTGCATGCACAGCTACAGAATTCCATAATTAGCCTGCCTTTTATGAACATAAACTGTGGAAATGCAGTTGCTCAGCATTTGCAGTGTGTGATCTAACAAACTGCCACTCGATCTATAACAAGTCCGCTGTTTGGCTAATGCTGTGGATTAAGTGTCCCATTTCTACTGGGTTAAAAGACTGCTAAATCTATACAAGGACTGCAATGTAAATCCTAATATCGTAATGACTTAATGCGATGATTCTCAGAATCCTCAATGAAACAGGTACCCTATTCTGTCATAACAGAACAAAAACCATGTTAGGAAATTAATAATAAAAAAAAAATAAATCAAATCCTATGGGCAGAAAACAAATTTACGTAACCTTATATAACAACATATAAGCATTTACAAGCTGACTTGGTAACTTTTACAATAATCAAATGAAAGGCACTGCATTCATAACCAATTATCAAAAAACAATTACACATATATTGTTGTATTTTATATTACGAAAAAAATACACATGCCTGAAAGTACATAATTTCCTACTGTTACAAACTATGGCCTTTTAACATTAATGTATTTCCAATGATCATAATAAGGTGTGAACTACCAAAGAACAACACTGGTAATTAGAAATGTCGCCGTCGTTTACTATAAATGACCTAAAATACGATAATTTCCACACACCGAATGCCCTTCTCTCTTGCGTCTGGCGAGGGATCACGATTATAAATATTTACATTGGTGGTAATATGATACTTTTAAATAATTTTAATGCCTATGTATAATTTAAATGTATGCTATTTTTTCACGAGAATATCTGGTGTATGATTAGATGGAAATCTAATCCTGATCTGTGTGGCACCTATATTATTATTATTATTTTTTACCTTTACATAATTGTCTCTGATGAAATACATTTGAAAACTACAGATGATGGCTGTGTATATCAGAAAAAAAAAATTCCTTGTTCTCTTTTGCAATTTACATAATTATTTTCTGTACACACTGGCGGATGTCCTCTCACGGTATTATGAGTTTCTTTAAATACGCACTCATAAAATGCGCACACGCGAGCAGACACACACACACACACACAAACACACACACACACAAACACACACACACACACACACACACAAACACACACACACACTCATATATATATATATATATTATAAAAAAATATATATATTATATAAAAAAAAAAAAAAAAAAATATATATATATATATATATATATATATATATATATATATATATATATATATATATATATATATATATGCCTAGCTAGTGTTAAGTGCTTTGCATGCCTTCTCGCTTACAGCTGCCACCGCTGGCTAGCCTGGTACGAAAAGGGAGCAGCTATGCATAAGACCCCTGCCAGCTCATAGTTTCTTCATCATCAAGACTTCTGCAGTGCCTCCTCGTGGCCACCCATGGAAACTAGGTACTGTGGAGGCTCTAGGAGCAGCAGGAGGCCCTAAAGGTACGGAGCCATGGCCCACTGGCGTGTGGACATGCCCTGGCTTGTACTAACTCCTGCTCCCGTGCCCCCTGGGGTTTATGGGCGGCTGTGGAGAAGCAGGCCTTGCCAGTCTGCCTCCCCAAGATAACTGTATTCACAGCTGATCATATAGTTGTTGGTGCTGGGGGTAGGGCTAAAGTCCCTCCCACCCAGCAAGTACGGCTGGCTGTGGGTCCCTCTGGGTTGGCGACCGCTGGGACTCGGGTAGGGAGCGGGAATTACCCGTCCTCCCATCTGGGTCCCGGTGGCCGCCAACCTGGCGTGAAGCTTGTGGGGGAAAGTCCTAGGGAGCCCTGCAGGTGTATTATGGGACCTGCAGCTAGCCAACCCCCTCTATGTGGGGCGGGGTCGGTAGGGGTGGCAGAGGTGGCGCCCACCCAGAATGACTGCCCGAGGTTAGACCTCAGGCAGGCTGTCAGGGTGGGGGCTTGGAACGTCCGTTGCTTGCGACAGGACGATCGGTTACCACTACTGTCGAGGGAATTGAAGC
>NC_061830.1:39840598-39848098 GCF_019202785.1 Penaeus chinensis
ACACTTTCCTCCCCTTCTATATTTGTAATTAAATACGTGTCTCACACAGCGTAGAAATATACTCTCGTCCTTAACAGTCTCCCAAAATGCCAGGTAGATTACTAACCTAAGATAACCTGATTCCCCTCCCCCCCTCCCCCCCAAAAAATGACCCATAGTTCATACTTAGCTTCAAGCGAATGTGACCTTTGACCTCTCTCTTGACCTCTCTCCATAGGCCGAAGGAGAATATGACTGGAGTGAGGAGATGACTGGAGTAATCCTTGGAATGTTCTTCTGGGGATATTTCATCACAAAGGCGGCAGGTGGGTGTGTGTCTGTGTTTTGTGTTTTGTTGTGTGTAGTGTGTAGTGTGTTGTGTGTGTAGTGTGTGTGTGTAGTGTGTAGTGTGTAGTGTGTAGTGTGTGTGTGTGTGTGTGTGTGTGTGTGTATATGTGTGTGTGTGTGTGTGTGTGTGTGTGTGTGTGTGTGTGTGTGTGTGTGTGTGTGTGTGTGTGTGTGTGTGTGTGTTGTACATATGCGCGCGTGTGTATGTGTCAAGGAGTGCCGGATACGCGTTAGAACGTGCAAGAACGTGCCACCTGAGCTTCAGCAAGGATTTGGCTCTCAACAGTCACTCGGTATAAATCAAAGCTGTCAACGGATGATCTGACTGACACTTTGTCATGACAACTAACAAAAAAAAAATGTAACCTGTAATGTTTTTGTTGTTTTTATCTCTCTTTCGCGCTAAAATCAACGAGTAATTTTGTGGCATCAGTAAGTGCCATATTTCTTATTGTTGCTATAAATAGATTGTGGGGGAGGACATGATTACAGATTGTTGATAAAACTGTTAATAATGTGGATTTAATATTATCTAGTATTGTTATTTCTTCTGTGGTAAAGTTTCATCATATTCATTCTTATAATAGAGACATTGCTACTACCATATAGTGATGAAAATAGTAATGATAACTAACAATAATGGTAATGATGAGAATGCAAGTGGTTGCAGTTGTATGAATGATACCATTATAATTATAAAAGCACTGATATTAACATTGATAGGGAAAAGAGTAATAGCAGCTGCAGTTGTAAAAATGGAAGAATAATCATGATAAAATTATGATAATATAACATTATTAAGTGTAATGATAATAATGGTATAATAATTACAGCAGTTATGATAATTAAAGTAATGATGAGGTTTACAATAATAACGATGGTAGAGTAGACATAATTGTAATATTTGAGTAAATTTATATCAGTAATAGATATTACAGTGATAATGGAAGTATTTGAAATTATAATATCAATATCTGTAAGATTGTAGCAGGGTAATAATGAACTTTGTAATAATAATTATGATTAATTGTATCACTGTCGTCATTACAATGATTTGTAAGATTACTCTCAGAGGTTAATGTTATTGCTACGTCCTTCCGAATCATCTTTTCGAATCAATGTTCAAAAAATCCCCAGAGAATGAAAAGGAAGTGATGATGATAATAATTAATTAATATAATATATTATTATTTTAATATAGTACTAACCCCCTCCCCCTCCCCCTCCTCTTCCCCTTCCCCTTCCCCTTCCCCTTCTTCTTCTTCTTCTTTTTCTTCTCCTTCTCCTTCTCCTTCTCCTTCTCCTTCTCCTTCTCCTTCTCCTTCTCCTTCTCCTTCTCCTTCTCCTTCTTCTTCTCCTTCTCCTTCTCCTTCTCCTCCTCCTCCTCCTCCTCCTCCTCCACCTCCTCCACTACCACCACCACCTCCTCCTCCACCTCCTCCTCTTCTTCCTCCTCGTCTTCTTCCTCCTCGTCTTCTTTCTCCTCCTTTTCCTCCTCCTCCTCCTCCTCCTCATCTACCTCCTCCACATCCTCCTCCTCATCCACCTCCTCCACATCCTCCTCCTCATCCCCCTCCTCCTCCTCCTCCACCATCCTCCACCACCACCTCCTCCTCCCCCACCCCCACCTCCTCCTCCTCCTCATCTACCTCCTCCTCCTCCTTCTCCACCACCACCTCCTCCTCCTCATCATCATCATCATCTACCTCCTCCTCCACCACCACCTCCTCCTCCACCACCACCTCCTCCTCCTCCTCCTCATCTACCTCCTCCTCCTCCTCCTTCTTCTCTTCCTCCTCCTCTTCCTCCTCCTCCAGGCGGCCGCATCGCCGAGTTGGTGGGCGCGCGGGTGACCATGGCTGCAAGTCTCGGCGCGTCGGGTCTGCTGTCCCTCTTGTGCCCGACCGCCGCCAACCTTCACCCTCTGGCGCTGGCGGGGCTCCGGCTGGCCATGGGGCTGGTGCAGGGACCCGCCTTCCCCGCGCTCTACAGCCTGCTCGCGAGGTGGTCTCCGCCCGACGAGCTCGCGACGATGGTCTCCGTCTCCTTCTCTGGTGAGGGCGAGCGCTTCAGGGGGATGGCCTTTGAAGGGGTCGTGTGTTTGGTCGTAATTGTGTCTGGACTCGTGCGCCTCTTTCTGCTACTTTTATTACTCTTGCTGGCATTAATTTCATTGGTATTTATTATTAGATCTTCGTCATTATTGGTATTGTTACACATGATCACTCCCAAACACACACACGGGCACAAAGTACCACGCTACGAAGGGCCCAAAACGTCCCTCACAACGTTCATATTCAGAGACATTTCGGACACCTTATACAGATTGCCGGACCAGCCTCTCGCGCCCGTCAGCCAATCACCGTCGGGCTGTCTCGGCGGCGATTAGCTGGCGTGCGCGAGACTAGTCCGGTCCTCTGTCGAAAGTACCCCAAGCGTCTCATACCCTCGGCACTTTACCTTCCCTCCCCCCCCCCCCTTCTATTATTCACCTCTTTATTTATATATCTCTCTATATATCTCTCTCTGCAGGTATGCTCTTGGGTAACATGGTGGCTCTCGGCGGGTCGGGCTTGGTGGTGGAGTGGTTCGGTTGGCGGTGGGTCTTCTGGATCGGCGGCTTGCTGGCTCTCGCGTGGACGCCCTTGTGGCTCGCCCTCGTCCGCGAGTCGCCCGAGGAGCACCCCTGGATCACGGCGGAGGAAAAGAATCTCCTGGCGGTCAACCTCGATGTGAAGCCCAGGGTGAGATGCAAGGGGTTGTTTAAATTTATTTATTTATTATTTTTATTGTTTTTATTATTATTATTATTATTTTTGTAGGTAGTGAGAGTTTTAGTGAGTAGAGTTTACGAGTAGAGGTTGAGATGTCCCATGTATATTTACTTTTTAATGCAAAAGACTAAGAAACACCCATGTTCACATAAAAAGACAATAACACAAACATAAACACGAACGGGAACGCAGGCATGACACCTCCATCCACACAACTGCACGCAAAATAACCCTTCCCCCTCTACACACACATACACGCATATGACATCTTCACCCAATCCACATAGACGTAGAAAAAGAAAGAAAAATAAGAAGAGAAAGAATAAAAGTGAAAGAAAACAGATTGACTCACCCACAGACACCCCCTCCCCTCCCTCACAACACACACAAATCCCCAATCGAAGTCCCAAGACCCAAGAATCCAAGGGCCGCCCTAATAAGCAACCCACGCCCTTCTTCCCCTCCAGAGACGTGTCCCTTGGGTCCGCGTCCTCCGGTGCTGGACATTCCTGGCGGCCATCTTAGCCGAGTTCTCAGGGTCGTGGGTGGCGGCGCTGCTCACTACGGAGGCGCCGACGTTCCTCACAAACCAGGTATGGGATCGCTATGCTTCATTTGCAATGAAAAAAGAAACGGGTCATGATACGGAAATAAAAAGAAGAACGTGATTTTTCATATTACTAAGCCTATTTTTACATAAATAAGGGACTCTTGTCACAATAAGGGTTGGGACAAGTACATAGCATTATGAAGTCTTCAAGAGCTTTTACTACTTTACTACTTTTACCGGCTTAATTTGCACATAAAAGAAACACTGCCACAATAAGGGCAGGGTAAGAACGTGACAGATTTGTAAATTGCCAGATATCACTGGCTATTAAAGAGAAGTCATTAAGTAAAGAGAAGAACGAGTAAGCACACAATTAAGCACATTCGTATGTTTTCTTGTTCTGCCCTTCGTTGGTTTTATAAATCATATAAAACCGAGATGAATTATAGATTATTTATAAATTATAGATGAAACAACGAAGAGAAGAACAAGAAAACACAAGAACAAGCATATTTGTGTACTTTCATCTTCCTCCCTTTGCTATTATATCAACATTTCCTTCAACATAAGAAGAAAACACAAGAGGAAGCATAGTCCCACGTCCTCTTCTTCCTCCCTTCCGTCGAACATGATTCCTCCAAAGCAGAAACAGAACAGGAATTAACCCCCTTTTTTTGGCCGGCTTTCAGATCGGCTTGAGTCTTCAGTCCTCGGGGTACGTGTGTGTGGTGGGCACGGCCGTCAGCTACGTCTTCGCCATCTTCTACGGGAAGCTGAGTGACTCCCTGATCCGACGGAAGTATCTGACGAAGGTCAACGTCAGGCGCCTCTTATACGCTATCGGTGAGTCGGGATTTCGTGGGCGTGGGTTGGTTGGTTGCACTGACGCCATTAGGTGGAAGTTATACTGACGTTATCTCAAATCAAATCCGGATTGAAGGAATTTGAGGAAACATTTTACGTCAGATGCAAGTTAAAGTCATTTATGGGAAATCTCCATCTAATATCACATCCAGATTGAGGGAATTTAGAGAAATATTTTCCATTCAACACCAGATCCAAGTTGGAGGAATTTAGCGTCAGATCCAGTATAAAGAAATTCAGGAAAAAAAAAAAAAATTCACTAAAATCTGACGTATTATTAAACCCAGCATCTACTTCGCCAACACCAGGCTTCGTGATCCACATTTAGCAGTATAATGGGAATTAAGGGAAATCGCCAAGATAAATAAAAAATAAATAAAAATGAAACAAAACAGTGAAATTTTCTCCACGAACATCTGACGTCCTTTTAGCGCCAACTCTAGGCTTTGTGATCTGCAGCAGCATGATAGGAATTTAGGGTAATCTCCATGTAATATTATATCAAAGATTAAAAAAACCATCATATTAAATAGGGGAAAATTTCTCCACCCAAATCTGCCTCCCCAACAGTAAATAAATAAGGAAAACAGGGATTTTTTCTCCGCTAAAATCTGACCTCCTCAACCCAAGCGTAGGGAAATCTTCATACAATATCAGATCTAATAATAATAGTAATAATAATGAATCGGGCAAATTCTTAAAAATCGGGGAAAATAATGAATCAGGGTGAAAAATAAAAAATAAAAAATCGGGGAAAAAATTATGAATCGGGGGGGGGGGGGGGGATTAAACATCGGGAAAAAAGTAAAAAAAAAAAAAAAAAAAAAAAAAAAAAAAAAAAAAAAAAAAAAAAAAAAAAAAAAAAAACACTAAGAACTGACGTATAATCAAACCATAATTAAACGTTCCTAACTTAGGCAGCAGTTCGATGGTATTTCAGAGTAAGAAATAATTAAAATAACATCAATCAGGTCAATTTCTTCCATTTAAGTTCCACTATCGACCTCTTAGCAGCATTAAGGTACTATAAGGAAATCATCATTTATCTGATCTAAGAAAAGATATAGACCAGTAAAAAGAAATGATAATGATGATACTACTACTACTACTTATAATAATGATAATAATAATAATAGCAATAATAATGATAATAATAATAATAATGATACTAATGATTTATAATAATAATGATAATAATAATAATAATAATAATAATTGATAATAATAATGATAATAATAATAATAATAATTGATAATAATAATAATAATAATAATAATAATAATAATAATAATAAATCGGGCATTTTTTCCACTATAGTCTGGCTAATTAGTAAACCGTAAACTCCAACTCAGGCTTCTTGGTCATGAATATACTCTAGCGAAATCTACATATAATACAAGATCCAAGAGCAAAAAATACGAATAATAATAATAATGGTAATCAATCTGGAACACTTTCTCCATTAAAATTTGACGTATTAACTAAACCGTCAATGGCTTCTCCAACCCGTGATGGTACTAGGCGAAAAACTTCATATAAAATCTAAGGAAAATCACAAATAATGACAAGGAATGATGATAATAATAATGATAATAATAATGATAATAATAATGATAACAATAATGATAATAATAACAATAATAACAATAATAATAATAATGATAATAATGATAATAATAATGATAATAATGATAATAATAATAATGATACTAATAATAATGATAATGATAATAATAATAATGATAACAATAATAAAAATAATAATAGTAATAATAGTAATAATGATAATAACAACAATAATAATAATGGTAATAAACCAGGGTCATTTTCTCCACTAAAACTAGACGCCTCACTAACCGTCTTCTCCAACCCCAGGCTTCGTGATCATATGCAGCAGTTTGATAGGTATCGTATTGGCCAAGTGCGATACCGTGACCGTGTCCATTTTCGTGGTGGTGGCCATGGCAGGAGCTTCGGTGAACATGGTGACCTATCAGCTCACTCCCATGGACTTGGCGCCGAATTATGCGGGTGAGGTCATTAGGGGTCATTGGTCGTGTGACGTGGTTCGTGGATGGAGAAGGGGGGTTTATGACCTTTGACCTTGTTTGGAATTGTTTATTTGTTTTATTTATCCTCTCATTTATTTCTTGTTGTTAAAGTTAAAGGTTCGTTAAAACACAAGGCCATTTACATCTTAAACCTTCTGGAAATCAGTGTTGTGATGGATTTTTACGAAATAAGAAACGCAGAATAAACACATACACTCCGAGAAAACAAAAGGATTAAAGAAATAAAAAAAAACATCAACCATTTCAAACACATTTCGACTTAATTCTTACAACTTCCCTTCACTCCAGGCACACTTTCGGGTCTTATCGGCATCGGCAACATCGGAAGCTTCGCGGCGCCGCTGGTCACGTCCAAGCTGCTCGTGGATCTGGTGAGGCTTTCGGACCAGCAGACTGTGGCCCTTGTTATGTTGTTGCTCTTGTTGTTATTGTCATTATTTTTTGTTATTGTTGTGTGTTGCTGTTATTGTTGTGTGTTGCTTTTATTGTTGTTATTGTTGTGTGTTGCTGTTATTTTTGTTATTGTTATTATCATTATTTTTGTTATTGTTGTGTGTTGCTTTTATGGTTGTTATTGTTGTGTATTGCCGTTGTTAATGCTATTGTTGTATGTTGCTGTTATTTCTTGTGTGTTATTGTTATTATCGTCATTATCATTATTGTTACCATCGTCTTTATTATTTTATTTCTATTACTGATGTTGTTATGTGCTGTTATTATTGTTATTTTGTCACCATCATTATAATAATAATAATAATTATTATTATTCTTATTATTATGTGTTGGTGTTATTGTTTTTATTGTTACCGTTGCTATTATTATTATGATTAATGCTATTATTATTATTATTATATATTTTTTCTTTTATGATATTATTATTGTTATGATTTTTGTTTTTTGTTTCCTCTACCA
>NC_061830.1:39865598-39880598 GCF_019202785.1 Penaeus chinensis
TATCATATATTAAATTACACTTCAGATCCCCTTCTCACTTCACCTTCTCTGCTGACGTCCACGATCTTGAATCCTCTGGGGAAACAGCTCTCTGATTCCTTCAATCAAGCCTCCCCAATGAATGCTTCCCTCTGGCGACTGCAATCCGTGATTCCTGCCGTTAGATTGCCTGGTCCTTGCCGCCATCTGCCTTTTCTTTAATAACCATACGGGGCTCAGTCCTCCTCCTGTCTTTTTCAAAAGCCATTTGTAGCCAGTTCTCTTTTTCTTGCCGCTATGTCCTTTTTTTTTTTTAACAACCATACGTGGCTCTCTAATTGCTTTTTAGATTTTTTTTTTGTTTTAAGTTCTTGCCACCATCTGCTTTTTTAACAACTATATGTGTCTCAGTCCTTTTGGTTCTTGCTGCCAGCCTCTGCCAGCGATTGGTTTGATTCTCTTATCAATAACATCTATTCCTTTTTTTTTATGTTTTTTCTTCTCCCCGTCTTCTTTTTTGTTTTATTCATTTTTTCTTGTCTTTCTTCTTTTTCTTTTTCTTTTCTTTTCGTTTTTCTTTTTTTCTTCTTCCTTTTCTTTTCTTCTTTTCATATTCCTCATCTTCATCTTTCTTCTTTCTATCTATCTCCCTCTGTCGTTCCTGTTATTCCATATTTCAGCTTTAATTGATTTCGTGTTTCGATAAATTCTCATTTTGATCTTGTTGTGGACGATTTGCAAATGATTATTGATTTTCAGTTTTCAATTGAAATCTGTATCTGTCTCTGTAGATGTTATTATGAATATGATGTAATATTTTTAAAATCGACTTAAATTGTGAAACTGTCTGTATTTCATGTATATCATTCACTTTTTTTTATGAGTGTTGTCTTATGTAGTTAGAATATTAGCAATAGATAGGCTCTTCGTATATAAGCTTTATAATAAATATTGGCTTCAAATTAACATGTTTTACTATCCTAGGGCATTCCGTATAGTAATGTAATGTTAGACTCAGATATATCTATATAAGTTTATGTAAGAATGTATGTGTGTCTGTATATCTCTTTTTTCTCTTTCTCTCTATTTATATATATGTATGTATATATACACACATATATATGTACATCTGTATTTATTTGTCTTAGTGAGGAAGATGCGTGAAAGAATCGCTCAAATGGTGATACAAGCTTAAAATTTGGTACATGTACTTTTCATATTCCAATCGGGTGGCCCCAAAATGCAAGATGTACGGCCCAAATGGGCAAAAATTAGCCTTTTCCTTTATAACTTGAAATTTATTGGTTTTCACCACTTAAATGTAATAAAGTTGAATATAAAGTAAGGTATTGTGGATATTTTGGAACCAAAAGCATGTCTGTGTCTTTTACGGTTCTTGAGATACAGCATATAGGTACTTTTACAGGCATGTGTGCGCCAAAAATGGGTTTTAGAGCTATGAATTAGAAAATATTGGTTTTTGATATATACATGCATTAAAGTCGAATATTATATGGATATTGCTGATGCTTTGGTACCAAAGGCAGGTCTGTAGCTATTATAGTTCTTGAGATACAGCATTAACCTCTGGTGACAAAAATGGTTTATCAGTCATGATTTGGAAAATACTAATTTTCTGTTTCTCAGATATAATGAAACTGGGTATAGATTTGGGCACTGTGATGGCATGTGCGAAACAGTTATAGAACAGTTCAGTCCCTCCAAAAATAAGATCACAAGAGTATAGAGTTACACCTCACATTTGCAACTGCACAGAGCTGTACACGTGACAGCACTTGCACTTGCCATGACAGCCAGCCACATTTGCTGAGCTGTTGGTAAATCATGGCTTCTAAAGAATTAGCTGTCCAGAAGACCTGAAATTCCTTACCAACCCTCTGTCTTCCCCGGTCTGCTCGGTCCTCTGCTTCTGGCTCACACTGGTGGGATTGACTCATAAGACCTCTGCTTTCTGGCGAACATAAGCCTAGCCTCATCCACAGTAGCAACTGTGCTGGATCTTCCATCGATTAGGCTGACAAACTCCAGAATCTCTAGGTCACAATCCTCCATTGTGGGAGGGTAAATACCCAGTTTGCAGAGTACAGGCGAGGCCTCTGGACATATGTCCCATGTCTGCCAAGTAGTTTTCTTGCCTCTGTTGCGGAAGGCTGACACGGTGTCATATCCCGTAAAGGCATGCAAGAATAGCATGTTTTTTACCTCCTCCTGGCCAGCATAGTGAAATAGGTTCTGCACACTGATCCATCGCAGGCTCTGACCTTGCCCAAGTGCCCCATGGGATTCATAGACTAAAAACATGTGCACGCCGAAAATCCATAGTTGCTAAGATATTATTTCATGTTAATGTTGTTTTTTTTATGTTATGACCCTACTCACTCACTCACTCTCTCTCTCTCTCTCTTTCTCTCTCTCTCTCTCTCTCCCTCCCTCCCTCTCCCCTCCTCTCTCTCTCTCTCTTTCTCTCTCTCTCTTTCTCTCTCTCTCTCTCTCTCTCTCTCTCTCTCTCACTCTCTCCCTCCCCCCTCCTCTCTCTCTCTCTCTCTCTCTCTCTCTCTCTCTCCCTCCCTCCCCCCTCCTCTTTCTCTCTCTCTCTCTCTCTCTCTCTCCCTCCCTCCCCCTCCTCTTTCTCTTTCTCTCTCTCTCTCTCTCTCTCTCTCTCTCTCTCTCTCTCTCCCTCCCCCCTCCTCTTTCTCTCTCTCTCTCTCTCTCTCTCTCTCCCTCCCTCCCCCCTCCTCTTTCTCTCTCTCTCTCTCTCTCTCTCCCTCCCTCCCCCTCCTCTTTCTCTTTCTCTCTCTCTCTCTCTCTCTCTCTCTCTCTCTCTCTCTCTCTCTCTCTCCCTCCCTCCCCCCTCCTATTTCTCTCTCTCTCTCTCTCCCTACCCCCCCCCTCTCTCTCTCTCTCTCCCTCACTCTCTCCCTCCCCCCTCCTCTTTCTCTCTCTCTCTCTCTCACTCTTTCCCTCCCCCCTACTCTCTCTCTCTCTCTCTAAATATATATATATATATATATCACTCTCTCCCTCCCCCCCCCCTCTCTCTCTCTCTCTCTCTCTCTCTCCCTCCCTCCCCCCTCCTCTTTCTCTCTTTCTCTCTCCCTCCCTCCCCCTCCTCTTTCTCTCTCTCTCTCTCTCTCTCCCTCCCTCCCCCCTCCTATTTCTCTCTCTCTCTCCCTCCTCCCTCCTCTTTCTCTCACTCTCTCTCTCTCTCCCTCCCCCCCCCCTCTCTCTCTCTCTCCCTCCCCCCTCCTCTTTCTCTCTCTCTCACTCTTTCCCTCCCCCCTCCTCTCTCTCTCTCTCTCTCTCTCTCTCTCTCTCTCTCTATATATATATATATATATATATATATATATATCTCACTCTCTCCCCCCCCCCCCCCCCCCCTCTCTCTCTCTCTCTCTCGCCAACTTTCCATCCACAAAAGATTTCGTTGAATAACTCAATTTGTCCCAATGGCAATTTCCAATCCATGAAGATAATACAACCCTAAGGATGCTACTAAATAAAAATGATAAATTAAATAAAAAGAAAAGGCGATTATTTACCCCCTTTTTATATAGGCCTATCTTCTGGCCCGTTTTATTTTATATAAAGCTAATGAATTTTATTATATAATTACGTAGTTGTATCTCTCGTTTTGTTTTGTTTCTCTGACGATTTTCTCTTCGTCTTTCTCGATGTTCGTTTAATGATCTATTCATGTTATAAATCTAATTAAAAACAAAAGAGTTGTAAGAACGGTAAACATTCATAGCCCCTTCACTAAGATTAAAATAGATAACGCAATAGACAAGCGTTGGGTTCAAAGCTATAAATTTAGTACTCATGAATATTAAAATCATGGAAAATTGAAGAATGACTTTAGTACTCGTGAACAAAAAAGAAAAAAAAAAAAAAAAACACGCTGGGTTCAAAGATAAGATTTTATATATAATAACGATTTAATTACAAGAAAATAATCCTTAAATATATATATCACAAAAAAAAAAAAAAAAAAAAAATGTTCAGTGAAGTTCTTCAGAAGGAAATTATTTTAAAAAATACTGCCATGTCAATACGTGTGTATAAAGATACTGTTAACCAGTTTAATACATAAAATTCAGATTTAGATAATACTTTATGAATATATTTTATATCCTATTGCTTTGAGTAAATATACTATTGATATTTATTATATTAATTTTATGGTCACTAAAAATAGTCTAAAAATGCTGTGAAACATGAATGCATAATTACTCAAAAACATGCACACAAATGGACAAATAGATAGATGAATAATTGATAGATAATTTAGTAATATAAATGCAGCTTATTTGCACTTTACATGATGTTGAAAAGGTCTTTGCCGTTGATCATTTTTAAGTAACGAAATTTGCTAATAATGGCCATTGGGGGAAATTAACGTGAAATGTATAAATTATGTAATAAAAATAACAGATAAACGTCATTTGGAAATTAATGTGAATAATAGTCTAATAAGAAGGGATAAAACTAACCTGAATTATAAACTGGAAAAACCGTTAAAAACAAAAAAAAAAAAATTGGCGGGACTTTTCACGGGGCCTCGTCCGATTCCCTTCTCACAATCATCCCAAACTACACACTGTCTTAAACCATGCTTATACCTCTCTTTAACTTATCCCTTTACATCATCCAAATATCCAGCATAATTCAACCTTTGCCAAATACCCTAAAATACCCCAACATTATCAAACCTTTCTCTCTTTTTATTATTATTTTTTTTTTATACGAATAACACGCTAAAAGGAAGATCGAACGGATCGGGACACCGCCTTTGCAACCCGGAGACGTCGGCGGAGAAAATGGCTTCGCGCGGCTTGATTTTCCTCTTTTGTGCGGGAACGACTTACTTTTTCCTCTTCCAGTTCTTCCAGGTAAATGCGTGGGGTGTTCTTCTCGCCGCTCGTTGAAATAAGGGAGGAAAAATAAATACAATAAAGGGTCGCGAGACGTGGGAATGAAAGTTTAAAATCGTTGCGTTCCATTTCCATTTTTTTTTTTTTTTTTTCTTTTAAATGATTTGATTTTCGTTGATGAGTAATTCAGATTATGTATTTGTTTATTTGTTTTGTGGTAGACAGTTTTTGATAAGAAGAAAGGAAGTGGAAATAACAACAGTAAAGTAGGAATAAACGCAATGAACAAAATTTAAAATAAACGACCTGTTTTTTTTTTTACTTATAATTCCGACAAAGGAATAATAAAAAATAAGTAAATTGATAAGTAGATAAATATAGAGAATAATAAATAAAGAAATGAATAAGTGATCATAAGTAAATAAGTAAAAATAATTATCTTTGATTCTATTTAAATCACTTTTCGGTTTTACTAATTAACGATTTTTTTCTCTCATTAAAAACAAAAATCTCTATGTTTTAAGCGACATTTTAGTGCATTAAGCTTCGTTTTAAGCGGAATTTTGAGATTTTATAAAAGATTCCCCCCCCCCCCTTTTTTATTATTTTTTCTTAATGATAAATTCAAAGATTCATAAATTGTAAAGTTTTTTTTTCGGGTTTATGAATTTTATTTGTATTATCTGTCTTTGTTATTTATTTATTAACTTACTGACTTATTCATTCTATTTTCGTTTTTATTTGTTTCATTGTTTTTTTTATTTATCTTTTTTTTACATCGTCATCTATACATTTATTTATTTTCATTATATTTATTTATTCATTCATTTTCCGTGTTTTGTTTCCGTCTTTCGCTACCTACTTACTACTTACCTACTTTCAGCCGTTGATTTCACGCATGTAAAATAACCTTTAAAGCGGAAATGTCAAAACGTAATTTTTAACAAAATAATGAAATATATTTCAAATGAAAAAAAAAATCGAAGGGTTGGTCACGTGATCCTGATCTTGAAAATTGATTGATTAATAGGAAAACTAAGTAATTTTTGTTTTCCCCTATTCCATCTTTCTCTTGAATGCTTACTTAAATTTATGGCGGAAAGTCCGTGTTGGGAGAATTAAAAAAACAAAGTGATTATTGAACCGTTTTTGTCTTCAAAATTCATTCAATTCCATTTATTCTTTATACTTTTTTTTTTGTCTATTAATTTTTATTTTCATTTGTTATTTATGTTTATTTATTTATTTATTTATTTATTTTTTTTTTTTGTCCTGGAGCTAGGGTTTTCCGAAATTCACTCCCCTTCTTCCTTGCCTAAAAAGTTATTTCAAAAATCGACATTCGGACTTATCCTTACTTCAAATTGGCCCTTATATATATTCATCTTTTTCTTTGATAACGTCGGGAAAAAAAAATCAAACTTTTGGAACTAAAGTTGAAACCACATTTTCTTCGATAAAACTCTCTTGTGCACTTTTAAAAAAAAATCTCGTTTTCTATGTTCTGAATTATTACGAGGAAATGTGGAAAGTGATTCGTCATCGAAGCCATCCGTGCAAAACAATTCGATTCTTTGTCTAAAAACTAGCGTAAACGCGGATCCTTAAGCATAAGCATGGAAATAAAGATAGTGATGGCAGGTGTTACCCATTTGTTACATTTGCTTTGTGTTTAGCAGGGCATTCCAACGTTTGTTGTATTCGATAAACAAATGTGACATGTTCGGATTTTAACAAATGAAATAAATGATACTTCTGCATTGGGGAATGACACATGCACGCACACACACGCGCACACACACACACACATATACACGCACGCACACACGCGCACGCACACGCGCGCACACACACACACACACACACGCGCACACGCACACGCACACGCACACGCACGCGCGCGCACACACACGCACACACACGCACTCACACACACACACACACACACACACACACACACACACACACACACACACACACACACACACGCGCACACGCACACGCACGAGCACACGCACGCGCACGCACACGCACACACACACACGCACACGCACACGCACACGCACACACACACCCACACACACACACGCACGCACACGCACACACACACGCACACGCACACGCACACACACACACACACACACACACACACGCACACACACACGCACCCACACGCACACGACACACGCACACACACGCACACACACGCACACGCACACACACCACGCACACGCACACGCACACACACCACGACACTACACACACGCACACACGCACACGCACACACACACACAACGCACACACACACACACACGCAGCACGCACACACACACACCACACGCAGAACGCACACACACACACACACACACACACACGCACACACACACACACACACACACACACACACACACACCACACACACACACACACACACACACACACACACACACACACACACACACACACAGACACAGAGACACACACGCACACACACACGCACACACACACGCACACACACACGCACACACACACACAACACACACACACACACACACACACACACACACACACACACACACACACACACACACACACACACACACACACACACACGCGCACACACACGCAGACGCACACGGCGACTAATGAACTAATGCAGTTATTTAAAGTAAATAATTTTAAGTAAGATTAAATCAAACGCAACTATTAAAAATTATATTAAATAAAACTAGAAGGTACACACGCAGTATGTTTGAAATAATTTTAGTACAGAAACTGATAAGAGGTTTTTGGCCTTAATTATAGGCTGTGTGAATTCAGGTTGTTGTTGGCAGGAAAAAAATCGCTATTGCTATAGAAAAAAACGTTCAATGACTCAGGTTATAGTTATTTTAAAGACTGCTCATAGATTTTAACAGGCCAATATTTCATGGTATTATCGATGATCAAATTCGTAGTTAGTAACAGATAATGAAAGTCGGTCACTCGTGTCTTTGTATCATCTAAATCGTTGTCTATTTCCAAAAGGAATACTCCAAGTTTGTGGATGTCGGTTTAGTATTTAGTGTTATGAGTGTAATATCCGAAGTGAAGGTGTATTACTGTGCCTTCTGAAAAGACGTCACATCCCGTTAGCCTTTCAAAAAAGATAACATTCGATCATTGTTACCCATTAGTAGAATTTCCAGTGACAGAGTCGTAGGCCTATGTGCTGTCCACATCCATGTTAGTATGGTACAAAATTATTCGCTTTTAAATATCACTGTAAAGGAAGCGAAACGCACTGAGGTGTTTGATTATGTAACTGGTTTGGAAAGGTGAGTGTCGCGAAATATGTCAGTTCTTTGTTTAGTGTGGCATTTTCGGGATGCATAACATATAGGCTTGTCACTTGACAGAATGCATGGGGACATTAGCCTATCGAATTTGGGTTTATGCAAGATTTTTTTGTGCCGCTGTTTGATATGTATTTTGAACAAATAATGAAGCAATATATTCTACAACTTTGTATTTAACTTCTTCCTTGAAATCAGATTTTGAATATGGTAAAGTAAATAAGCTGACCTATTAGGCATAATTGGATTTTTTTTTTTTTTTTTTTTTTTTTTTTTTTTTTTTTTTTAGTCAGTTACATATTTGTTTTCGATAACCATTTTTCATGTCAAAAGCATATTTATTTCTACTTTGGATCTTTTTTTCTTTCTTTCTTTTTCTTTTTCTTTTTGCGTTCTCACAGTTCTCAGTTACTGATGTCGGATACCGTAAATATATTATATTATATATTATATATTATTTGCAGTAGCGCAAAGGTAAACGTAAGCCACTTATGATGCTCATAATTATCATTTTTAACGTTTCTTGAAATGTACCTTTCTCAGCGGCTATATCAAAAGATTGTCACCTCTCCTGAGTACACGATAGCATAACATGTGCGTGTGAATGTGCGTTTTAGCCTTTCAGTCACAGTGGAACCATATGTGACTTTGCTCATTTTTAGCCAACCGCCTTGAGTAAGTCCTCTAGTGCTTTTTCTACCCAATCGTAGGTTTGAATGTATCTACTCGGTTTAACACGCACAGTTAAGTACGTATTCATACTTTATTTAAAGTCCATGGCGAAAGCGTAAACAAGACGCCGTAGCATCCTATACAAAAGGTGCAGCTTCATATATTTTTTTTCTTTGTCAAAAATGTTGCTGTAAATATGATACGTTTCACGGAGAAAGTTATTTCTGCTTTTGTCCAGCTCTTCATTCTGTTTACTGTATATGGGTGTTTATAACTCATTGTCGTTCACATTTACAGGCGCTGAGATCGGAGGGGACGGACGGAAGCCATGAAGGATATCATCAGGCGCTGAATGACGCAGACAGGGAGATAACAAGAGAAAATGAGGACGTAAAGCAGGTGATTATTAAGTTTTGTCTTTTTCCAATACTCTTGGGTTCTGTGCAAAATCTTTGATTTAGTAAATCCATGGTTCATATATAAGTATATATATATATATATACATACACATTATATATATACATTATATATATATACATTATATATACACATTATATATATATATATATACACACATTATATATATACATTATGTATATATACGTTATATATACATTATATATATATATATATATATATATATATATATATATATATATATATATATATATAGTGTGTGTGTGTGTGTGTTTAACTAATAAAAACGCCATTCCTCCTCTAAGCAGCTGTCGCATTTTATCTATTTACTTAATTACAACAATACAGTTTAGATCGTTATGTTTCATTTCATCGGACATCATCCACAAATACTTCAAAAATTAAGTACTTAGCCCACCAAAATCTAAACGTTACGCTTGCCTATCGAATACCACTAGTATTTGGACTGTTCTGCTCATTGTCGTTCACATCCACAGGCGGTGAGGACGGTGGAGATGGACAGAAGCCTTGATCAATATCCCCAGGCGCTGAGTGACGTAGAAGATGAAATAGAATGGGAAAAGGAGGACGTAAAGCAGGTGATTAGTGGCACAGAAGAGGAAATAACAGCAGAGAATCAGGACGTAAAGATGATGATTGAGTTTTTACTTTTTTCCACTATTCTTGCAAAAGCTTTGATTTAGTAAATCCATGTTTCATATAAATTTATATACATACATGTATATGTATTTATGTAAATATATGTATATACATGTATATATATATATATATATATATATATATATATATATACATACACACAGCTATACACACACACAAACACACATGCATGTACCAAAGTCCAACATACACTGTTGGCTTTGTCTACTTTTTTTTATCCATTGCGTCCAATTTATAGCAGGTAGGAATCTGGGACGCTGTTCACGAAAGGGCTTAGACTCCGAAATTTGTTCCGTTGCCATTTCTCAACGTTAATGCTGGTAATAGAACACATTTATTTCGTAATAAACCTTATTTTGATATAAATAAGGCAATAAATCTTGCTTATATCATCACGGTAATATTACGCATTAGCTACATCCCTACGCTTATTGTCATTGCATTACTTGGAGAGGCGGGCGCCGGTATTAGTATATTTTTAATAGAATACAGTAAGGAAGATATAGGAGACGGCTCAATTAAAGTTTGATAATTTGTCAAAAGAAGAGTCGTAGAAAAAACATCAGTAAAAAAAACGACAAAATTAACTTTGGACAATAAATCAAAAGGATATTTTAAGATTATTCTATCATATTCGACACAGAATTATCTTCAAATCTGTGTAAAATTGCATTGTAGTTTTAAAGACAGTCCTTGCACGCGTGGGACACTTCGACACCTGTCCTGAAACTTCGACCGAGACATCTTTGTGTGGAGTCATAAACAAACTTGCCGAGTCAAAGACATATGAAGATAATGACACATCAGTAATGACAAATAGACTTTGAAGTCCTATTCTGATTTAATGTCAACCAATAATTGATCCGTTTTCTACATATTTACAGCAATGTTCTGCTCGAAAATACAAATGGCGACGCGCGGTTTCACAGCTGATGCAATAACAATAGAGTGTATTGTCATTACAAAAATAAGATTTATTGCAGTAAGTAGTTTTTACATAATACTACAATCAGTTATCTTCATAGAGTCTGTAACGATGTAAATGTTTATTCTATTACCAGCATTAACTTTGAGGTGTCTATGACAAATCTAACGGCAGGCTTACCCCAGAAACAGCTTCCCCTGCACTTTTCCGTATTATTATAGCATCGGAACAAATGCAGAGCACCTAGGAGCACTCTGCATTAAGTTATACACTCATTTGGGCGCGTGCATTGCACCAAAATTATATTTGCATGCTATTTGACATATGGTATGCGGCTTGTATTTTACTGTATATGGTTAGTTTTTAAAGATTGTGCCGCCTGAGAGATTCTTTATAGTTTTTGCGATGTTTTGTCAGATTTCAGTAATTACAATAATAACCATATTTTAATGACTCAACACCATCTATATATTCAGAAGAATTTATATTTTCCTCTTAATATATATGCATATCCATATATGAGTGTCTGTGTGTCCAAACCTATTCTCAGACGGACGGACACACACACACACACACACACACACACACACACACACACACACACACCACACACACACACTCACACCCACACACACACACACACACACACACACACACACACACACACACACACACACACACACACACACACACACCACACACACACACACACACACACACCACACACACACACCACACACACCACACACACACACACACACACACACACACACACACACACACACACACACACACACACACACACACACACACACACACACACACACACACACACACACACACACACACCACACACACACACACACACACACACCACACACACACACACCACACACACACACACACACACACACCACACACACACACACACCACACACACACACACACACACACACACACACACACACACACACACACACACACACACACACACACACAGTGCGCGTGTGCGTGTCTGCGGAGATTTTCATTTTGTTATAATCCGCCGGCGGTGAAATTTCGACATCTCTCCAGCCTCTTCGAAGAATAAAATCAGCATCGTTCAACGAGATAAAGGTTAGATGAATTAAAACACCGCGGCAGGAGAGTTGTCACGAGTCTGAAAATAAGAACTGTTCAATCCTGGTTGATTTACTAATACTGAAATAAAAAAGGTGATCATGTTGGTAACTGAACTTTCCCGTACGATCAAAGGTTTTGTGAGCGATTGTGAGTATGACAGTTGTAAATAACAATTGACATTCCAATAGTCGGCTTAGACCTTATTTCCTGAAAAAAAAAAACAATGAAATTGGGTTGTAAATCGTAATTGAGCCAGCATTAGGCGTACCAACTGTGGCGCGCGGGATGCATCAGGCGTACCAACAGTCCCTGTAGAAGTCCCCAGGAAAGGGGCTTGTCCGAGCAGTTTAATGTTACGGATTGGGAGTGCAGGCCTTCCCGCACCAGCGTTTTGATAAGACGGCTGTAAGACCTTTCATGAATATCGCCCCTATTCCTCATCTCGGAGTAATGAACTTGCTGATCAAGGTCAAGGTTCAGCAAGGTCATGAGTCAACTTCATCTTCTTGGCAGCTTCGAAGAACTTTTGGAAGTCATCACCCAATTTAAAAAAGCAGGTTCTTTGACCAGGAACGTCCTCACATTAAGTAAATATTCGTGATCATTGGAAGTATCCAGTTGTGTGATTTGGACGCGGAACTCACGGTGGATACGGCGAGATCCAAAACCTTATGCAACTTCCACTTGCCATATGAAGAACAATGAATGTAATAATAAAGCTATAAAAATGACTAAATCAGAGAAATACATATAAACTTCCCACAGGCTTGCGAAGCGAAGAGTGGTGTGTATAAACAATACAAGTTGCAGAGTAGTCAGGTACTTTTACCATTTTATTTTGAAGCTTCCGCTATGTTTTACTTGTACTTAAAAATCATACCAGAATTACATTAAATACATGTACTTCTGACGAGGATATAATCGATTCCGGTCAAATACGTCTCTTGTATTGTGAAGATATTCGTTCTCATTCAAACCCTTTCTTCTCCAAATATTACCTTGTAGCCACATCCAAAATTTTCATGCTTTCAATTTGTAAATATTTCAAGGTTGGATGAATTGTGTCCAATGAAACAACAAAATACTTTGTCTCTACTGGATAAAGGAACCATCTCTCTCATAGATAGCCAAAATTGTCACACTGACCAAACTCCAAAGAATGTAGTGATCACTAAATATCAATGAAATCATTTGAAATTTTGCAGGGGATTAATTTTCCCATTAAGGTACATAACCAGAATGTGTATGAAAATATTGATGATAATAATAATAATAATAATAATGATAAGAAAGGAACTTACACCTAAACCGAACCACCCTAATATATATTATATATATATATATATATATATATATTAAATGGGCCACAATGTTACATTTAGTTTGAGTCTACCTAATGATGATTTTCGTTGCAATGCAAGTTTTTAGATTCTTTTATATATATACACACAGTTATCAAATATACGTTTATCTTTACATTTGCACGTTTATTGATTTATGTATACATTTGTCTCATACTTATGTTTTTTTTTCTCAATTTGCAGATTCACATACAGTCCCAAATAAAAGAACATGAATATCGTGGGAAAATAGAGAAGGTGACAGAAGAAGTTACGGAAGGGGAAGTTCCCGGTTCGGACCATACGAAAAGAAGTGAAGTTAATGCCAGTACACTCATTGAGCTGAAAGAGGTTTCAAAGTCAACTGAAACCAAACCACCTGAGAAAACAGTTGAGGAAAAAGTAGACAAAGAAGTTAGCGGTCTGGAGAAAACAGATGAGAAAAGTGTACCTTCTGAAATCCCGAAAGAGGAGAAAAGATCACTAGAAGGCGTGATACCATTGGGAGGGAGAGAAAGAGAAACTACCTTACCGAAAGTGGAAGAGACAAGATCCCCTGGATCATCTGAGGCGAAGAAAGAAACTCAAAAGTCTCAACCTCATGAATCCAGATGGAAGAAGCCTAAAGAAAGCCCTCGTCCTTCTGGAATCAAGAAAAAGGTAGCCGCCAGAAGATATACATTACCTGGTGCCAGAGTATCAGGTGAGACACTCATTCCTGTGAAACCAACAAAGAAAATTAAAACAGGAATTGAGATGCCATTGAAAAAGAAAGAAGGAAAATCTACACTACCTAAGGCAGACGCTAAAAAGGCAAGCAGACCTGGTCCGTCTATAGCGAAGGGAAAGACAGGGAAACCCCAACCTCGTAAGTTCAAGGGAAGAAAACCAAAGTCTTGGCTGCCGCGGCCCAAGGGCAATAGGACCAGGAAACAAGGATCATCTATGATGAAGAAAAGGACAGAAATGAAAGGCAGACAATCTAAGGGAGCCAGAAAGGCAAGGAAAACCGGATTACCTGAGGCGAAAAAGAAGACGAAGTCTCAACCTCCTCAGTTCAAGGGGAAAAAACCCAGAAAGTCTTTGGAAGCTCAGTTCAAGTCGAACAAGACAAGAAAGCCTAAGAAGAAGAAAATGACAGGGATCGTCCGACCTTCTGAAATCAAGGAAACTAGTGCCAGAGTATCTGGTGATACACTCATTCCTGTGAAACCAACAAAGAAAATTAAAACAGGAATTGAGATGCCATTGAAAAAGAAAGAAGGAAAATCTACACTACCTAAGGCAGACGCTAAAAAGGCAAGCAGACCTGGACCATCTATAGCGAAGGGAAAGACAGGAAAACCCCAACCTCGTAAATTCAAGGGAAGAAAACCAAAGTCTTGGCTGCCGCGGCCCAAGGGCAATGGGACCAGGAAACAAGGATCATCTACGATGAAGAAAAGGACAGAAATGAAAGGCAGACAATCTAAGGGAGCCAGAAAGGCAAGGAAAACTGGATCATCTGAGGGGAAGAAGAAAACAAAGTCTCAGCCTCCTCAGTTCAAGGGGAAAAAACCCAGAAAGTCTTTGGAAGCTCAGTTCAAGTCGAACAAGACAAGGAAGCCTAAGAAGAAGAAAATGACAGGGATCGT
>NC_061830.1:39885598-39888098 GCF_019202785.1 Penaeus chinensis
TCTTTTTTTAATGTGTGTGTTAACAATGTGCTCACTGTTGGTGTTCCAAATGCCAGAATAACATTATTCATGTCCTAAAACTAAATATTAATTCGTATTTTAAAATCCTACTATCCTTTCATATTCTCCATCGAATATTCTATAACTTTGTCCGCTGAAATTAACATGAACTCCACAATTGAATACATCTAAATTGCTAGACGGAAAAATGGCAGCTACACGAAAACAGCCTATTCCCCTCGATTTACTTTACACAAGAATGAATTTGTTTACACCTAGAAAGAATGGTTATTTAGTCTTCAGTAACAACGGGTCTTTTTTTATAGCTCCGTGGACATCGGGAAAAATCCTTCCCCCATAAAACAGCTTTAGACATGAAGAAATATTTGTGCTGCATATTTATCGGTACGTATCGTGACGTTTCGCTTCATGTTCTTGGAATTATTGTGAAGCTTGTAGATTTAAGTCTGCTCCGGGGGATTAACTCAATAAAAATAGATTATAAATAGATTAATATATATATATTTTTGTATATTGCAGAAGACCAAATAAGGAGAAATAAGAAACAGAACAAGAATGTATATCTCCTCACTCATGTTTCAGACCAAATAAAGATTAAAAAAAAAAAAAAAAAAAAAAAAAAGTAGAATATATATCCGTACATTCGTATTTCTCCTGCTTAAAAAAAATATATATATATAATAAAATAAATATATATATATATATATATATATCGTTCATTCGTATTTATCCTGCTTCAAAAAAAAAAAAAAAAAAAAATATATATATATATATATATATCCGTACATTCGTATTTCTCCTGCTTCAAAAAAAAAAAAAAAATTATATATTTCTCCTGCTTCCAAAAAAAAAAAAAAAAAAAAAAAAAAAGAATATATCTCCGTACATTCGTTTTTCTCCTAGTCGGCCTAGTGGAAGGCTCTATGCCACAGACGACCACGAGTGAGGCGATCCGTCCGCACGCGCAGTTCCTGACGCAGCCGACAGAGGGCGTGCTACGAGGTCGTCCTTCGGGCCAAGGCGACAGCACCCTGGCGGCAGAAGGTCGAAATGGCGCCCGTGCTATCCAGGTGATAAAGATATGTTTTATTATTGTTACTATTATTATTTATTTTATTGTTATTATTATGATTATTATAATTTTTTTTCTTATCATCGTCTTCTTATTATTTATATTTTTATTTATATTAACATTATTATTATTTATATTATCATTATTATTATTTATATTATTATTATTATTATTTATATTATCATTATTATTATTTATATTATCATTATTATTATTTATATTATCATTATTATTATTTATATTATTATTATTATTATTTATATTATCATTATTATTATTTATATTATCATTATTATTATTTATATTATCATTATTATTATTTATATCATCATTATTATTATTTATATTATCATTATTATTATTTATATCATCATTATTATTATTTATATCATCATTTTTATCATTTATATTATCATTATTATTATTTATATTATCATCATTATTATTGTCATTATCATTATTATTATTGTCATTATTTTTATTATTATTATTATTATTATTATTATTATTATTATTTTTATTACTATTATTATTTTTTTTTGTTTTTTTTATTCTTGAGCAGAGGGTCTTTGGTTTGGTATATTGTTTTGTCTAAAATAATTTTTATTTAATAAAGAGTGCGTTTATATATTATCAGTGAGCAATTAGATATCTTTGTTGCATCACCTTTACAGCATCAAAAAATATCTGATATATATAATTAAGGTAAACTCAATCATATAACTAGAAAAGGCTAAACATAATAAGCTAAACCAAGCTATGCCCTATATGCCACTCTGAGCCCACTAATACCAAAATCTAAACATTAAGTGCCACTTCGAACCTTTTGATATCAAAATCTGAACCCTAGGTGCCACTCTCAACCCCTTAAAAACAAAATATAAACTCTAAGTGCCACTCTGAACCCTAAGTGCCACTCTCAACCCTTGAATAACAAAATGTGAACCCTTGGTGCCACTCTCAACCCCTTAAAAACAAAATATGAAACTTAAGTGCCACTCTCAACCCTTTGATAACAGAATATGAACCCTAAGTGCCACTCTCAACCCCTTAAAAACAAAATATAAAACTTAAGTGCCACTCTCAACCCTTAGTGCCACCCTGAACCCTAAGTGCTACTCTCAAACCCTTAATAAACAAAACCACCTAAGTACCATTCTTGAACCCTAACTGCCACTCTCAACCCCTTACTAACAAAACATAAACCCAAAGCGCCACTCTAAAGCCCCCTAATTGAAGAAAAATCAAACCCCTTCTCGCCAGCCTATTTACACGAAGGATCCCAACGCCACCATTACCTTCGCGCCCAACAACATCTCAGATTCGACCGTGGAGCGGCTCTGGGTCCTCGATCTCGGCGGCGCCCGCGGGTACGGCATCGAACTCAACGTGACGCGGCTGAATTTG
>NC_061830.1:39893098-39903098 GCF_019202785.1 Penaeus chinensis
CCCTCCTGTTTCTTTAATGCACAGATACACATGCATGTATGAATACACATACAAATCTATTTTACTTCACTTTTCAGTTACCCATACTTCATTATCATTTTTACTTCCCAAATAATATATTTCGATGATAAGCCATCATTTTCAACTCTTCCCTTCTGCAGCCATTCTGCAGTACGGAAGGTCTCAACCACTGCTGAAATCCACGACGACGAAACATCCCTGTAGAAGTACTGCCAGACAAGAAGGATTTGGACAGATTTTAGCTTAAGGAACAAACAGTGGACTTTTTAACTCCCTTTCCCCCCTTTAAGTATTTGTCCTTCCCTCCATACCTTCCTTGCATGTGTAAATAAAATTTCCTCCCAGATTTTGAAGAAAATTATAAGTATGTTATTTGTCTTTTAATGAGAGGCATTATAATCAGACTTTCCATTATGTGACTATGTTCTCGTTAGAAGAATATCAAAGATAATTAGAGATATTACTGCCTTTTTTCCAAGGGCTTGTGTCCACTTTGGAAAATACTGAAGCCCCCCCCTAGGAAGGTGTGCCCCCAGGTTAACCCCTTGCCGATGGGTACGACGGGTAGACACGTGCTATGCCCACTGTTAGTACTTGTTTGATTGTTTTTACACATAGATGGCTATACTTGTACTAAGACACTAATTAGCCAGTTACGAGTATTGCCCGTCTCGCCCGTTCACCCTTTTCTTTGATTTATGAAATATTTTACGTTATCTTATTTTGCTGTTACTAATATATAAAAATATTATAATAATTATAATGTTTATAATAAAAATAAGACCATCAATATTCACAGCACTAGTAAAAAATAAGTTTTTCCCGCCAATTCAAATCAGGTACGGTCACAAGGTCTACTAATTGACTCCTTTGTGGCTAAGCACTAGCAGAGCCATCTATGGGCAGACATTTCACAAAAAAATATAGAAAATAGGCACAGCATTTTCCCCAATTTTTGTTAATTTTCCCCAGAGGCATTGGGTTAAGAACCACTGCTTTAAAGCATTGATAGAAATGTCATAAAACTCTACAAGAAAGTATTATTGCAGGATGGAAAATTTCCAGCTTTTTGTCTCCATCTTTCAGAAAACAAATTCTGTTTATCATTTTTTGAGGGCCTGTAGCTTAATGTGATGTTACGACTAAGATTGTACATTTGCACAACCATGATGTAATATTAAGAGAATATGGTTAATATTTGTGGGTTGTATGATTAGTTCATCTAATGTATTTAACAGTGATGTGAATCTTCATGACTGAATAATAAAATAATAATAATAATAATAATAATAATAATATTAATAATAAACACAACTAGTAACTATTTACCATACATGAAAGCAGTAAAAATGAGATTTTGATGAGAGAGAAAAAAAAGTGATTATATATATATATATATATATATATATATATATATATATATATATGTATGTATGTATAAAGATTATATTGTATTATATTATAATAATAAAAAATTGTGTATAGACACACACACACACACACACACACACACACACACACACACACACACACACACACACACACACACACACACACACACACACACACACACACACACACACATATAAACTGTTAAAAGGGAGGCATTCTCATACACAGCTACATTTTAAAATAGGGCCTGCCTGTGAGGGTTTGATTAAGCTTTCATTTCCATTTATAATTCATGTTGATTTCTATACTAAATACACTCATACACATACATACATACATATAAATGCTATTATATATTTCCATATGTAAAACATGCTGTTATTATATGCTCTCTGATTTCTTGAATACATATCCAAATACATTTACATAGGGCAATAAAATTCATATAACATTTTCATATAAATATATTCTCCAATGCTGTAAAAAAAAAATAATTCATAATATATAAACTATGAAGCCGAAATAAAAACAGAAGGAATTAACGAGAACCTGAGATGTACGTTCATAACATACAAAGTTAAAACTAATGAGGATGTGAATAATTAATCCAAGAACTGTGAGATATAACCTTTGTTGTGGTAAGGAACAACATATGAATACAGCTTTAGTATAGAGAGTTCAGGGATTAAGATAAATTGCACATTGTATGAAAGGCCTAATTTCTTGATCTTGGTTCAAGGACAAGTTCATTTGCATTTGCCATAATATTCTAAAAAAGTAGCCCCTATATGTATTGATATATAAAAATATATAATATGTATTTCCCTTCGTCAAACACTCTGATTATAATATCTGTCAAATAATAAAGTTTTCAGGAATTACATACTATTTCATTATGTAGATTGGTGTCGCTTTTCCCTTTCAGTGCATTTTGACGATTCTCCTTTGCTAGCTTTTCCTTCCTCCTCTATCTTCTTCTTCTTCTTCTTCCTCTTTTCCTTCTTCTCCTCCTCCTCCTCTTCCTTCTTTATTGCCTTCCTCCCTTCCTTTCTTATTGCCTTCTCTTCTTCCTCCTCTTCCTTTTTTATTGCCTTCTCCTCTTCTACCTCCTCTTCCTTCTTTACTTTCCTTCTCCTCTTCCTCCTCCTCAAGCGTAAGTTCATGAAAGAGGATGTAGTTGGATCTTTGACCAATATGGTGACCAGAAAAGTTTAAAGTAAACGTTGCTCCTGTGAAATCTTGAACCATATTGTATTCTACTATATTTTTAGTGCTACCCTGAAAACGAAATTAGAAATGAATTAATCTAAAATCGACAATAACTGAATTTAACTTATAATCACAATCAATTTGAACAATTTGACATCTAATTACAACACTTCATCTGAACAAAATAATACTTTACCAAATCATTGTGATTGTTAAAATTTGAATGAAAATTTGTCATTTCAAAGACATATAATTAACATTCTGAAAGGATTAATGTTCATTATAGAGAAAAAAAAAATATCAACAGCCTGACATGATCAAAAAACTACTAAGCAAACAAGTAACTAATCCATATTATTTAATTACATAACTTTAATCGATAAGAAATTTGTAGAGATTATAAGAAAGTTGTGGAGCGGCGACATTAAACTACCTTTTTATTCTCATGAAGGGTCCAGACATGATGGCAGAAGGTCCTAGCAAAGCCTTCTAACTCAGCGTGTTTTAGAGGGTCAGACGACCACTGTGTCCAGGCTGCTAAAACACTACATTGCTTTGCAGTATTGTTTCCTGAATGGGAATGACAGTACATTAGGGGGAAGAGTAAAAAAAGAGTAAATTGGGCTTAAGGGATAGAAAAGGGGAAGAAAGAGAGGAAGCAGAAAAAAAAGAAAAAAAAAGGAAAGGGTAAAAAAAAAAAAAAGGTAAAAAATTGAAACTGGGAAAAAATAAAAGGGGAAAAAAGTTGAAGGAAGAAGATGTAGAGAAGAAACACACTTAAAATAGGATCATTACCATGTTGAAGTCAAAAGCCAAATCTCACCATGACTTGCAAACTATATCTGGATGACAAGGTATTCTCAATTCTATTAGACATATGAGGTAATATTAAACATTATTTTAAATCAATCAAGCTGGACTAAGGGTTAAAATAATTACCTGTACCATGATCATCACCTGCAACATTACTGCTGCAATACCTTGCAGATTCTTGTGCAAGGGAAAGTATCCTTGCAGCATTGACCATCTGAGTTGCAACGTCTCTGAAATTGAAAATGTTTATGAAAGAGTAATACCGAAACAGCCAATAATAAAACTGCCAAGACAATAAAGTAAGTGAATTATCTGTCTCTCTCTTATTACAGTAGATCCTCATTTTGTTTATCTCTAAATTATATAAAAAAGAGTAGGTTTCTTTAGGTTCATTAATTATGCTTTTTAAATCTTATTGTGTATTTTTCATGCAAATTTACATAAATTGATGCAAAAAAGCAACACGAGCACAGTACTTTACAAGGTGCATCAATGGTTATAAGGACTAGTAGTTAAAAAATGATTTTGATGTATAAGCCATATGGATAATACCAGAATCAATATCCTAAAAATCTAAAGATTCTTAATCTCTAAAGGATATTGTATTCTTAAGCAAACTCGGATGAAGACACAAGGCAAACTGGACCTCTATTGTCCTCCAGTACTTAAAACATATTGAATAATTTGCTTGAATATCTTAACACCATATCAGGAGTATCCTTAGAAAATCTGTGAAATCCAGTGAAAATAAATATCTATTGGTTATTTCAAACCCACAAAAAGCTGAAGTATTATTTCTGGCACACAAAATTCTATCTTCAGCTCTCAACACATCGTTCTCAAGTGGTTTCAAGCCAAAGCAAACATCAGAGACAACTGAAGAACTCAATCAACAGCTCAAGAGTAAACTAGAGTCTAATCTCTTCACCGAGTGAGCACAAAAATACTTGTGGCAAACACTTTGTCTTTGACTTGGCAAGCTGTCACTGATTAAACTTCGAGATCCACTCTGATGATATATAATGTCATGTGTTGGCAGCTCCACTCTCTTATCAAGATCTAAGCATTCCTAATCTTATTGACCTCCATTCAATATTTTCCATGATGTGAAGAAAGGTGGGTTGTGTCTTTGCCAAAGTGGTGATTCAGTATCTCTCCGCCCTTTCCTTATCTTTGCATGTCATCTCCCTCCCCTGGGCAATATTAGCTTGGGTTCGTTTGGCCATCTGTTTCAGCTTTATCAGACTGGGTAATTGCCTTGTCGCCTTAAGTCTACAATCTCTTTGAATCTGACCAATCAATAACAGGAATAGCTAATAGGCAAGTCTAAACCAGCAGTTCCCAATCTTTTTCAGTGTACGACCAATGCTAACATCTTAACTATACCACCATTCAAAAAGTTGTGGTAATCTCAATTAATATCTGGTATTGAAGTTCAAACAAACTATCTAAATGCACTCACATGCAAACATTAATAAACTAGGAAGGAAAGAATGGTCTTACTTCTATTATTTTAAATGATCAAACTGCTTTTTTATGAACTTACAAAAATAATGACTATCAGCTTCAGGGTTATCATGAAAACCACTAGCAGGCCTTGCCTAATAGGCTAGGAACCACTGATCTAAACTGACTTAACAGTGATAATTAGAACAACACTAATTATATAGTGATATTTAGCATAACAGCAACTGAGCAGTGATATTTAGCTTAACACTTACATTTACCATCATTTAATCATAAACTGTGTTCTGTTATAAAAAATGAAAAAATACTGCAGAAAACATATATCAAAATATTTCTCCCATTATGAACTACATTGTTCACAAGAGTAAAAGAAGTCAATACATCACATATACTGATTATATTCATCTTTACAAACATGCTTATAAATGCAGAGTAAAATCTTTTAGACTGACAAAAATTACTGTCAGCAACAAAGGATCTGAAAGTTTAAATTTAAAGACACTTTTTTGGATCATCCATTAGCTATCAAAAGAAGATACTATAATAATACTGTAACACTAACAAACAGCATATAACTCCTTTTTCTAACTTTCCTCTTAAGCAGTACCAGCAATATTTATTAATTATACCTTTATCAACAGTAAAGACACTTACCCACATTCTGGAAGTGTGCTGTAGGTATGAAGATCATCAATGATAATAAGACTTGGCCTGTCCTTCTCTGGAACCATATGCAAGGATGCCAGATACCTGTACAGTTCTGTTGTGCAATCAGCATATCTGAAATAAACATTCCATTAGACAAATTGAAACTCACAAACTGGAAGAGAAAGGGTGTTACTCACCAAGTCAAACACTTACAGGAACCTTATGTTGTTCATAGCAGATGATGAGGGAGGGGGCATGCCATGGACAGGAGGAGGGAGACGTGCAAGTTTCTGTGGAGCCATGAACAGTACTTGTCCCCCTGCTTCACCCTCTGTCACTGCTGCCTGGTGTGAAAAAAAATATATATAAATTTGGGATTTATGTACAACAGGGTTTGAGAATGAAACGAAAAAAAAAAAAAAAAAGAAAAAAAAATAGGTTACAGAATTATAAAAGTGAAGATAAGTCATTACAGGCAAATAGCCAATACAGAAAGTATATACATTCACTATCAAGGAGTAATGATAGGTATATAATAAAGATAGCTACCTAGGGGAAAAAACTAATAATATTTTTTTCAAAAATAATCATAACTTACTTGCATTAAGAGAGCGGTTTTCAGTGACTTTGCTGGACCAATAATACATAATGAAGGAACTGATGACAGCTTATATCCAACATAGTCTTCTAATATCTTAAGACTGCAATTAATTGGGAATATTCTTTCTATCATCCCAGCCATGCTAGGTTATCTGAAAAAAAAAACTTGGTTGAATATATTGCATTAAAGCTCACACATATTAACTATATGTAAATTGCTATACAAATGCAAAAGAAAACCTTAACCTTTGAATTAATAAATAGACTAGAAAGGAGAAAGTTTCTATATAGATTGACTTGTTTTTTCTTTATGCATTTAGACATGAAGAATGAAACTTATACTTTATTTATATTTAGACAAAAAATGTTAAGTAGAAAAAGAGTCAAGCAACAAAATTATGTAGAAAGTAAATACAAAAGAAGAAGGAAACCAAAAAAGGAAGAAGGAAAAAGAGGAAAGAATCATACAGGTGAGAGAGAGAGAGAGAGAGAGAAAGAGAGAGAAAGAGAGAGAGAGAGAGAGAGAGAGAGAGAGAGAGAGAGAGAGAGAGAGAGAGAGAGAGAGAGAGAGAGAGAGAGCGAGAGAGAGAGAGAGAGAGAGAGAGAGAGAGAGAATATAAGTTACACATCAAATGCATTATCTGAAACATTACACACCAAAGGAAACCAGCTATGAGAGAAATAAACAGGAAGGACATACAGTCACTCATAGCTTAAATAAGAAATAACAAAAAAAAAAAAAAAACTCAATTAAAAATAACAGGAGACTAAAGCAGCTGACAGTAGAACAAGGTTTATCTTCAGTCCCCAAAAAGTTGACATGCATAAAGAATCTCTTCCAAATTTAACCAACCTAAATGTGGTTAGAACGAGAGAGACTTCCAAGAATGAGGAAGTAAAGAATAATATTTACATTATAAATAACATGGACTATAGATAGTTTTCCTTAAAACAGCAATATTATACAATTTGTTTAGGTACAATACTACTGCTGAACATAATTCTAAATTTGTATAGGCTGACTAAGTATAAAAGAATGAGATGTTGCATTTACTCAGCTCACTGTGCCATTTACTTTTCTATACTTGGTTATAGTTTAATATTATCCAAGATTAGCAGACAGGATTTATCATACAGAACTGACAAGTGCTCCATCCTACTGATAAAGATTCTTAATAAATACCATCTTAACATCGAATTTAATTTTCATTACGTTCATCATCATTGCCTATGGTGTTTCTCTTATAAAGTTTATCATACTAAAGAGCAAGCTTATTTACAATCTACTATAGCACGTACACAAGCTTACATATCTACATTTCTACAATTTCTATGAACAAAATGCCTTAGCAATTAGATTCATACGTATTCGTGGTAATATAACACGACGACGAACAATACCAACATATTTTGCCATTTCCCTCTAATCAACAAGAGTATGACCAAGGAAAAGAATCCCCAGCCATCATCATTAGTCAAATGAAGCTACGCTGTCAATAAGATCCGCTGACATAAATAGCAACGAGTAAATTGAAGTAATTTTTGATTGTCTTCCACACAATTCAACGTTCAAATTCCATTGTTTACAACTAGTAACGGGCGTATGATATATGTTGAGAGTTACTACTGATAATCTTAAAATCTGTGAATATGTTATATTGTTTATTTCGGTTGTTAAAAATAAGCATGTCCAACACTTATATTTCAGCTTTATTTTTATGCAAAAATGTGAAATGACATAAATATTTTGGCTTGTAACTCTAAACATTACGGAAATTCTCGTATGTTTCTATTTTCATTTGCACAATATCAAGTACTTGTGCTAAAAATATCCTGATCATATTATCAGAGACGGAAATGCCTATTTACACTACGAATGAACAAATATTAGGTAATATCGTGGGTATCAACTTCCCAAAGACGTAGTATGCTATTGGCTCTTGATGACGTCATAGGGAACTTCTTACGGACGATGCGATTGGCTAAAGATATTGCCGCAAAACTAGGAATATCTTTCATTTTCTTTCATTTCGTAATTCGAGAGGAATTTCCCCCGAGTTAGAATAATATAGATTTAACGAGCCATTGTGTAAATGAAGAGTTCAATAATACCCCATTCTACTCTAACAATTGCACGATCGAGAGCCTTGAATTATGAGCCTTTTTTTGCTCTGTCACCGACCTCAGATCTTGATATATATTTCGTACTAAATCCTGAACCCTAAGTACAGACCGAGTGACTACAGCCCACCATAAGCAACGACCAACCTGAGGACGTAGGCATTTATCGGGAAGAGCGGAGGCAATGCATAAGCCATAGAAAACAATAGATCGTCCAAAGACAAACGGATGCTGAGAACTCGTCTCTCTCTCTCTGGTCTTCACATCACACCTTCACGAGCCTCTTAATTTCGCGCCTGCTATTTTTATACCGCCACATTAACCTCCCTTTTCAAACGACCGAAAACTCCCATAACCGGCTAAGGAGACCCGGTCCCCTAATACAATGGAGCAGCTTACGGATCCGTAGAATATAAACGAATTTTTACAGCCATCAACATTGCCAGAACAACATTAGTCACATAGTATGAATCGGTGGTTCTGCATGTGAAGCTACGGTATCTTTAGGGTGTCATGACCATGTGACACGAGGCATGGCGTCTCCCTCCGCGCCGATGAAATAAACGTGGTCTTGATCTCGTCGTGGGGTGTCTAAGAACTCTTATATACCGCGGGGGAAAGTGTGCGAATGAGAACTTTTGAGACGAGGGAGTCGGAATCTTCGCGAGTGAGTCATCGCTTAAACCAGCTCTGAGTCAGTCGCGACACACCACCTGAAACCCCGATAAGACCACCATGGAAATAGTGGGTAAGTACCTCGGAACGGACGATTCTCTGTGTGTACGGTGCCCTAGGGGGTTTGCCTATGTGGGAATCGTCCCTTTTCGCCGATGTAATTTGAACGCGGGGGTCCTTACGGCTTTCATGAAGGTTGGGGGTCGGCCAAGTTGAATCAGAGATATCCAAACCCCGTTATAATGATCAAGGACGGGACAGGTAGAGGTTTTGTTAAGGTAAAGAGTCTTCGAGGTAAAAAAAAAAAAATCGATTTCGACATCTCTTTTTCTTTTTTTTGTTTCGCCTTTAAAGTTGATCAATGAAATTAGGGGTTGTCTGTAGCAAGGGTCGGAGGCGTCTGCGTAGTTGAAGACTGAAAATATGGTTGGAATTTAGACGAAACAAGTAATTGGTGATGTCCGGTAGGGTTAATTTTGCAACGTAAACAACCCTTTTCCAACAGACGAGCCAAAAGATGAAAAAAAAAAAAAAAAGATAAAAAAAAACCATTCTATCCCTAGGCCTATCGAGAGTAGAATCACCGAGCCGAAATCAGTTTTATCATCAACCACACCAATATTTATCTCTAAAAGGTATCCTATCCTCGTCAATGTCTCAATGTAGTCAAAAAGCTAAAAAAAAAAAAAAAAAAAAAAAAAAAAAAGGATTTTGGTACCATGAGCAGTCTTCAGACCCTTGTCATATTAGACAGGTTATTATCTGATACCACTCAGCTACCACACGCGAGATTGGCTGATTGGCAATTTCGTTTGCGTTTGTTTGTCTTTGTCTCCCATTGATTTTTTGGGAGGGACTATGTTTTTCTTGCTGTTCTCGATAAAAGGAGGGTGATTTTATATCTTATTTTTTTGTTAGCTGAATGGAGATTCGTATAAGGGAGGATATATATAAATATTTTTTTCTCCTTTCTGCTTTTCAACCTGAGAATTCTTTGAATGATTCAATTTTGCTCCTGCTTCTAAAAAAAATAAAGACTGTTAAATAAAACCAC
>NC_061830.1:39905598-39908098 GCF_019202785.1 Penaeus chinensis
TGTTATCAGTATTATTATCATTATTAATATTATCAATATTTTAGTTATAAATATTATAAAGATGCAATTTTTTGCTGTTACTTCTGCTGGTAATTGCATTTTTTATATTTTCTATAACGGTAAGCAAAAAAAAACAAACAAACAAAAAAGGTAATAGATCATGAAATAGAATAAGAAAAAGCTAAAAATAAAAGTAAAATGTTAACAAAATAGAAAAGAAATTAAATAAAAATTAATATAAAAAAAAAAAACAGAAATAAAAGTAAAGTGTCACCCCCCCCAAAAAAAAAAAAAAAATCCGTTTTCTTCGCATTATTTTTTATCGTATTTTTTTTTTTGTCTTTTTATCACACAAGGGTAATATAAGGGTGAAAATCCTCATAAATCCTTTAGTTGGGACGCCCATGCCATTTGGGCGCGCTGGATCAAAGGTGGGTATAGGTGGGTGCCCGCTTCCAGTCGTGGCGGAGGGGAGGGAGGGGAGGGAGGGAGGGAGGGGGGGGAGGGAGGGAGGGAGGGGGGGAAGGAGGGAGGGTGGGAGAGGGGAGGGAGGGAAAGAGGGCGGGAGGAGGGAGGGAGGGAGTGAGGGAGGGACGGAGGGAAGGAAGGAAGGAGGGAGGGAGGGAGGGAGGGAGGGAGGGAAAGGGAGGGAGGGTGGGAAGGAGGAGGGAGAGAGGAGGGAGGGAAGGTGGGAGGAGGGAGGAAAGAAGTATAAGGGGAGGGAGTCAGGAAAAGAGGGAAAGGGGAGGGAGGGAGGGACGAAGGGAGGAAAGAAGAAGAGAGGGAGGAGGGAAAAGGGAGAGAGGGAGGGAGGGAAGGAGGGAGGGAGGGAAAGGGAGGGAGGGAGGGAGGGAGGGAGGGAGGAGGGAGGGAGGAAAGGAGTTTAAGGGGAGGGAGTCAGGAAAGGAGGAAAAAGGGAGAGAGGGAGGGAGGGACGAGGGGAGGAAGGAAGGAGGGAGGGAGTGAGGAAGGAGGGAGAGAGGAGGGAGGGAGAGAGGAGGGAGGAAGAGAGGAGGGAGGAAGGAAGGAAGGAAGGAAGAAAGGAGGGAGGAGGGAGGGAGGGAGGGAGCCATTGGGACACGTTGCGTCTGTGAGGATTGTGTCTGGTTGTCTGTAGGTGAAGCGGACGCGGTTAAGCATAAACGCGCATATATATTTTGCATTCGCATACGGTTACATATATGCATACATATACACACTTATACATATACTTATACGCACACACACACGCATACACAAACGCACACGCACACACACACGCACACGCAAACGCACACACGCACACGCACACGCACACACGCACACGCACACGCACACCCTCAAACCCACACACAGACACACACACAGACACACACACAAACACACACACACCCACACACACACCCACACACACACCCACACACACACACACACACACACACACACACACACACACACACACACACACACACATACACACACACACACACACAAACACACACAAACACACACACACACACAGACACGGATACGTGCACACGTACATGCGTATGCACTTGTACGCACACGCATTGCACATACAGTACGTATGTTTATATATTGAAACCGTAATTGTGAAGTTTGTCTGTAAATTCGTCCTTTAAAATCTAAAAAACAGAAAAAATATATCAACTTGGGACATATTACAGGCACCTGGTATATAATTTTTTTTTTTTTTTAATCATTCCCCTCCCCCCTTTGATTAAACAAACAAACAAGCAAACATACACGAGGAATATCTTTTCTTCTTCGTCATCCTAGGACAGGAAGATGACACCGGCAGGCCATGCCAACAGATACAGACTAATTACCGTTCTGATTTGTGGTAAAAAAAAATCTTGAAAGACGATGCCTGAAGAATGTACGCAGTAGGACTAAACAAATACCTGTTCTTTCTTTCTTTATTTATTTATTATTATTATTATTTTTATTTTAATCTGTGGGTGTACTGTTGGAATCGGCATTCGTGCTAAATACTGTTGGGTATGTTATGCTTGTATGTGAAGGGTTTATTCTGTTTTGAGGCTCTGCGTTACGTGGATCTGGCCTTGATGGATATAGATATATAGAGTATAGTATATATATATGTGTGTGTGTGTAAAGATATATATATATATATATATATATATATATATATATATATATGTTGATATTTATTGATATATATATGTATGTATAGTGTAATTTAGTGTATATATATAATAAATATAGGTAAATAGATAAATAGATATAGCTATACATAGTATATATAGTATAGATGTAAATACAGTGTAATGGACGAGTATACAAATGATAATAATTAATACAGTAATACTAGTATATTATTACTTAATAATAATAATGATAATAATAACAACAATTAATAATAATATAGATACTAATAATACCATTGGTTTAGTATCCGTAGCATTAGGGGTATTGTAATGCCGATTGGTAGAATGTCGTGGCCAGTCGCTTGCTATAATGGACCAAATTGGCCCTA
>NC_061830.1:39912448-39917448 GCF_019202785.1 Penaeus chinensis
TAAATAGATAAGTCAATCTGTGGGGTGTGTTTATATATATATTAATATATATATATAATATATATTTTGTGTGTGTGTGTGGGTGTGTGTGTGTGTGGTGTGTGTGTTGTGTGTGTGTGTGTATATATATAAGTATATATATATATATATATATTTTATATATTACATATATATATATATACAACACACACACACACACAACACACACACACACACACACACACACACACACACACACACACCACACATACAAAAAATCAGCAGAAAACATCACCCACAGCTATATGTGTCAGTCGGGCATTCCATCGCACGAACGTCAGGAGAACAATCCTATTAGCTCTGGCGTCAGCTCAGGACCTCTCTTTCCTAGACAAATGAGAGAAAAAAGAAAAAAGAAAATACTAATAGACATGGAGGTAAAAACACTATTTTGACAAATTAAAAAAAAAGAAACAAGAAAAAATAATAATGATAATATAATAATAATAATAATAATAATAAAATAATAATAATAATAATAATAATAATAATAATAACAATAACAATAAAGACAATACAAACAGACGTGGAGGTAAAAACAAATCCTTTCCTAGACGACTGAAAAGAAGACAAAGATACACAGGAAGGTAAAATTACTTTCCTGAAAAGAAAAAAAGTATATAACTAGACAGGAAGGAAGGAAAAAAAAATCTCTGTTTAGTGGATTATGTGAATAAAGAGTGAATGGACAAGACAGTGTTACCAGATGAACAGCAGCGGATGTGCGCTGTCGTCGCCGTGTTGATGTTGGTAACACTGACAGATAATAATTAAACAAACTACGTAATTTCTCAAACAAATGATATCACACGAAATGATATAAAAAAAAACAAGTGAAGAAATAAGAGCGTGGAAATAATAGTTATTTAAAACAAGAAGAAAGGATTAAATATCGAATTTAATGGAATAGTAATGATATTTTTTTCATATTTCTTATGATATTAGTTCAATCAATATCATCCTCACTTAAGTAGCAGCGATTATCATTACCATAAGATATGTTTGATGATTGATGATGATTGATGATGATGAAGATGAATGATGATGAGGGATGAAGGGGGATGATGATGAGGATGAGAGGGAGAGAGGAAGGAGGAGGAGGAGGTAAGGAGGTGGAGGGGGCAGGGAAGGAGGAGGAGAGGGGGAGAGGAGAAGAGGAGGGGGGAGGGGGGGAGGTTTTGGAGGAGGAGGAGGTGGGAGGAGGAGAGGAGGAGGAAGGGGGGGGTAGGAGGAGGGAGGAGGAGGAGGAGGAGGGGGAGGAGGAGGAGGAGGGGGGGAAGGGGGGAGGAGGAGGGGGGAGGAGGAGGAGGGAGGAGGAGGAGGAAGGAGGAAAAGAAAAAGGAAAAAGGGGAAAAAGGGAAAAAGGAAAAAGGGCGGGGGGGGGGGGGGAGGGGAAAAAGAGAGGATGCGGGGGGGGCCTCCCCTCCGCCCCTCCCTCCCCCCCGGTCCGACCCCCCCCCCTCCCGCCCGCCGAAAAAGCCCCCTCCGGGGGCCCTCCGCCGTGTCCCCCCCACCCCCCCCCCCCTCCCCCCCCTCCCCTCCCCCCTCCCCCCCCCCCTAAAACTGCCCCACCCCCTGCCCCTCCCACTACCCCCACCCCCACCGCCCACCCCCCCCCCCCCTACCTGTGCTCACCTGTGTACCTGTGCCCCCATCGCGCCTTCAGAGGACCGACGCCTGGCTCTGTGCTCTTGAAGGTTGACGATCCCGTCGTTTTCTTTTCGTTTTTCTTATCTTTTTTTGGGTTTTTTTAAGGTGTTGTTGTTGTTGTTGTTGTCACCTTTATTCATTTATTATTCTAAATTTTTATTATCATTCATTACTATTTTTAGTATTTAAATTTTTATTATCCAAATATTATCACCATCACCATCATCATCATCATTATCCCTCATCATTATCATTATCATCTTATGACTAATTAATATTTTAAAACAAACATCATTGTTATTAACATTAAACATTACTACTATACTACTAAATATTACTATTGTTATCATTATTATTATAATCATAACCATAATTACAATTATAATTGTAAGTACAATGATAATGATAATGGTAATGATGATATAATAATAATAATGATATTAATATCAACAATAAAACAATAATAATAATTATTATCATTATTATACTGATAACTGTAATAGTAATAGTAATAATACCAATAATAATAATAATGATAATAATGGTGATAATAACAATAATAATAATGACAATAATAATAATAATAATAATAATAATAATAATAATAATAATAATAATAATAATAATAATAATAATAATAATAATAATAATAACAACAATTACAATAATAACAATAATAATAATAACAACAATAATGATAATAATAACAATGATAATAATGATAATGATAATGATAATGATAATAATAATAATAGTAATAATAATAGTAATAATAATTATTCTTATTCTTTTTACTGTTGTAATCGTTATCAATATCATTATTATTATCATGATCATGACCACGATTATTGTTTGTTTTTTTCATTTATAATTATTACGACCATTATCATTATTATTATCATCATCATCATAAACATTATCAGAGAAAGAGAGAGAGAGAGAGAGAGAGAGAGAGAGAGAGAGAGAGAGAGAGAGAGAGAGAGAGAGAGAGAGAGAGAGAGAAGAGAAGAGAAGAGAAGAGAAGAGAAGAGAAGAGAAGAGAAGAGGAGAGGAGAGGAGAGGAGAGGAGAGGAGAGGAGAGAAGAGAAGAGAAGAGAAGAAAAGAGAAGACAAGAGAAGATACAGACGATAAACAACAAACGTAGATAAAGAGAAAGAACTTACAGAACACAAAAGAAGAAATCAGAGAGACAAAGGAAGAAAAAGAGAGAGAGCGAAAGGTAAGATGAGAGAGGAGCGAGGAGTGTACAACGAAAGGGAAGAGGAGAGAGAGGCGAGGAAAGATGAGAAGAGAAAAGAGCACGGAACAATGCCTAAGTCTAAGACAATCCGGTCGTCAGTTGGGATTTAACCACACGCATGCACGCACGCATGCGCACACGCATGCACGCACGCACACACATACCTGCACACAAACTAATCCCAGCCAGAGGACCATTACGTACACTGGAGAAAGGCAGAACGTACACACATAAACATACATTCGGGGGAGAAAAATACACACACAGACACACAAGGTATATACACAAATACACACGAGGTAGATGCAGAAACACACACACAAACATACACACATACACACACACACACACACACACACACAGACACGCCCACACATTCAAATCCACAGATGACATCATGCTACTCTAACCCCCCCCCCTCCTTCGCCCCTCCTCTACCCCCTCTCCATCTCCTTACACCCCCCCTTCCTCCTTCCCCCTCCACTCCCCCCCCCCCCCTCGACAGGCGGTGGTCGGACAGGTGTAAATAAACACTTTGAGTTTCCCTTTCTATTCCTTGCTAGGGTGGGGGGTGGGGGGGTGAGGGAGAGAAACAGGGGGAAAGGGAGAATAGGAGAGAAAGGGAGAATAGGAGAGAAAGGGAGAATAGGAGAGAAAGGGAGAAAGAGTGAATGAGGGAAAGAGTGGGAGGGGGTATTAAATGTCCTCTGTTTCTCTTCCTTTTTCATTTTCCTTTCTTCTCTCCCTCTCTCCCTTTCTGCCTTCCACATTCTTACCTCCTTGATTCTATTCTTCCCTCCCTTTCTTCCTTTCTACCTCTCTTCCCTCTTCTTTCCAACTCCCTTCCCTTCCCCATTCTTCCTCTCTCTTTCTCTCTCTCCCTCTTTCTCTCCCTCCCACCTCTCCTTCCTCCCTCTTCCTCTCCTCCCTCCCTCCCATCTCTCCTTCCTCCATTTCCTGTCCTCCCTTCCTCCCTCCCTCTTCCTCTCATCCCTCCCTCCCTCTTCCATCTCTTACGCGCATGACCTCATCTTCCCCTGTTTCCATCTTCCTCCTTCTCCCACCTCCCCTCCCTCTCTCCCTATTCCTCCCTCCCATTCTCCTTCCACCTTATTCCTCCCTCCCTCCTCTTCCTCCCACCTCCCCTCCCTCTTCCTCCCTCCCTCCTCCCTCCCACCTCTTCTCCCTCCCTCCTCCCTCTCCTTCTCCTCCCTCCTCCCTCGCCTCCCTCCCTCCTCCCTCTCCTCCCTCCCTCCCTCTCCTTCTCCTCCCTCCCTCCTCCCTCCCTCCCACCTCTCCTCCCTCCCTCCTCCCTCTCCTCCCTCCGATGATGATGACGACGATGACGATGACGATGACGATGATGGTTGGGGAGACGTGAGAGTAGTAGATAATGATAATGCTACCAACCGAAAACAATAATACAAATAAAACCAACGAATCTACCATACCCAAAATCACACGAAAAAAAAAAAAAAAAAAAAAAAAATTAGCAGCAGCAACCGATAATCTTTGACGCTTAGCTCGTACACTCGGGAAATCTTTGTGGCACTGAGCCCGCTTCCCGTGGCACTTACCGCAGAGTGCCAGGGTAAAATAAAAGACAATGCAGACTACAACAACAACCAAAAAAAAAAAAAAAAACAGTGATACAAAATACAGATGAAGATAATAATAATAAAAAAGAAAGCAAGGAGAGTCATCAATCATGATAAATTAATTGGAATGTTGATAACTGATGCAAAGAATTTCTCTGGGGGAATTAATTCGTGTCATGTGTCATTATGTATTATTGAGTGAGTGAGTGAGTGTGTATGTGCTTATGTATTGGTGTGTGTGTTTGTGTGTGTGCGTGCGAGCGTGCATGAGTGCGTGCGTGCGTGTGTGCGTGCGTGCGTGTGTACGTGCGAATAATGCTTCCGTATGCATGTGTCTGCGTGAATTTGAACTCCACTGCGTACATGTGCGTATACACATCTTCATTTCCGTGCACATATCTCTCGAGGAAGCTGAAGCTCACGCCCACCGCCATCCGCAGAGAGAGCCCTCACCGCGCTCGACCACGTGAAG
>NC_061830.1:39927448-39929948 GCF_019202785.1 Penaeus chinensis
AAAAAAAAAAAGGAGGTAAATACAAGAACAATGGAAGGAAGAACGCGAAACAGCAGTAGCAAAACAACGCTAATAATCAACACCCACAATATATCACCCCCACCCAGCCCCGCCCCCTCATCCACCCTCACCCACACACCCTAGCGAAGGACGCGAGGGAAAAAAGTTGACACTGTACGCAACTCTGCTTTTGATGTCTCTCTTTCTCTCTCTCTCTTTCTTTCTCATTTGCTCTTCCTTTCTATTTTTTTTCTCTCTCCGTTCATCCCTCACCCTCATCCTTCTCCCTTCTCCCTTACCCCTCACCTCCCTTCTTTCTTCTCCCTCACCCTCTCCCTCTCCTCCCTTATTCCTTCTTTCTTTTCCCTCACCCTCTCCCTCTCCTCCCTTCTTCATTCTTTCTTTTCCCTCACCCTCTCCCTCTCCTCCCTTCTTTCTTTTCCCTCTCCTCCCTTCTTACTTCTCCCTCACCCTCTCCTTCCCTCTCCTTCACCTTCCCTCTCCTTCTCCATCTCCATCTCCTTCCCCCTTTCCCTCTCCTTCTCCTTCCTTCTCCTTCTCCTTCTCCTTCTCCTTCTCCTTCTCCTTCTCCTTCTCCTTCTCCTTCTCCTTCTCCTTCTCCTTCTCCTTCTCCTTCTCCTTCTTCTTCTCCTCCTCCTTCCCCCTCTCCATCACCCTCTCCCACCGATCAACGTATTATTGCAACGACAAGATAAGCTTTCTCCGTCGACACACCGATTACCTTTCGTCAATAACCGCCATCGATTTGAACTTCCTTCACTTCCGGGAATCACAATATCCCTTCTGCGTGTCCTTACGCAACGGTGAAAAAAGGGAAAAAAAGAAAAAAAAAAGAAAAAAAAATAATAACATGCTATACGTGACAGTTATTTCGAAGCTTGGGTGTGGGTACCTGCGTTTACAGTTATATGTGTGTGTGTGTGTGTGTGTGTGTGTGTGTGTGTGTGTGTGTGTGTGTGTGTGTGTGTGTGTGTGTGTGTGTGTGTGTGTGTGTGTGTGTGTGCGTACGCGTGTGCATATATATATATATATATATATATATATATATATATATATATATATATATACCTTCCCACAGAGCAAAACAAGCCCTGGCGATCGCCGTTATAAAAATCCCTCAGCACACGCATCGTCACCCAGGTAAGCCGCCCGTTTTGCAATAATAATTAGATTCACGCGCATGCAACTCGCTGCAACATGACGTGAGATGTTGCTTGGCCCTGAGTGTCCGGGTCCTTCTGGGAAGTCTCCAGCGTGGTCGCCATGGAAACCAGTACACAGCGTCGGTGAGTGCGTGCATGCAGTTGGGCGCTCCTCTGGTGGGACGTCTCCTTCGCGCAATGTGTGTGTGTGTGTGTGTGTGTGTGTGTGTGTGTGTGTGTGTGTGTGTGTGTGTGTGTGTGTGTGTGTGTGTGTGTGTGTGTGTGTGTGTGTGTGTGGACTTTCGTTGTTGTTGTTGTTGTTTGAGTCTGAGTTGTTGTCTGGCGTATCATTGGATTTTTATTGTTGTAGCGTTATTGGCTGGTGTATCACTCTATTTTTATTGTTGTTGTTGTTCGCTGACGTACCACTGTTTTTCTTGCTGTTGTTGTGTCGTTGTTCACTGATGTATCCCTTTTTTTTATTGCTGTTGTTGTGTCGTTGTTGTGTCGTTGTATTTCACTTGCTCTTATTGTTGTTTAAGTCTGAGGTATTTGATGTATCACTGTATTATTATTGTTGTTTCGTTGGACTCGTTGGTGTATCATCGTATTTTTGTTGTTGTTGTTGTTGTTTGATTCTGAGTTGTTGTCGGATATATATATTTTGTATTTTTATGTTGTTGGTGTTATAATAATGTTAATTTTACTAGTGTGATGACGTTATAAAGGTTTTGCTGTTGTTGAGCTATTCTTTTCCTATTGTAGTTAAAACGGATCCGCTGTTGTTGGTGGTTTATTAACTATGGTGTTGTTGTAACGGTTATTAGGCCTATCTGTTGTTGTTTTTTTAATATGATTTTTTATAACTACATCTAAATATACAACAGATACACCGAATACGCGATGCTAACCCCCCCCCCCTCTACCCTACCCATACCCCTCCACCCACTCCCCATTAAGGCCTACACAACGACCATGACATTCTCTTGCTTGTTTTAAAGACAGTTAAGTCACGCCCCCTCTCCCTCCCCCCCCCTCCTCCTCCTCCCGCGTAACTCCTTATATCTACCCCCTCCCCTCCCCTTCCCCTCCCATCCCTTCCCCTTCCCCCTCCCCGTCCCCCCTCCCCCCAACCCTCGTTCCACGCCTTAACGAGTCAGTCCCGTGTTTGTCGCCTCTCCCCGCCGCCCATAAGTCCGCCCACGCGCCCTATAAATGGGATTATTTCATTCCGACAAAACCGCCCGTAATCACAGTCCACGCCGCCCACGCTAGAGCACCTTCGACGTTGTATTTAAACAGCTCTTGCACGCCCACATATGTTTTCTCGCTCTCTC
>NC_061830.1:39954580-39957080 GCF_019202785.1 Penaeus chinensis
TTTTTAAATATGAATGACAAAATGTTTTGCGCTGCAGTAGGCAATTTGTTTCTGTGAAAATATTTACGTGTATGTATTTGCTAACCTGTCATTTATCTTACATTTTCTGAAGGATTTTATATTTTTGGGAATTCCAGTCGTTTTCTTTCCTCTTCTGTATGTCAGTTTATTTATTAGTCCACACATCCCCCCCCCCCCCCCCCCCAAACTCTCTTTCTCTCTTCCTTCCTTCCTTCTTTCTTCCTTTTTTTCTTTCTTTCCTCCCTACCCCCTCCCTCCTCCTCCCCTCCCTCCCTCCATCCATCCGTCCATCCTTTACCCCCACTCACCCTCCTTCTCCTTCCTCCCCACCTCCTCCCTCTCCCTCCCTCCCTCTCCCTCACTCCTTCCTTCCCTCCCTCCCTCCAACTCCCTCTCCCTCTCCCTCTCCCTCCCTCCCTCCCTCCCTCCCTCCCTCCCTCCCTCCCTCCTTCCCTCCCTCCCTCCCTCCCTTCTTCCCTCCCTCCCTCCCTCCCTCCCTCCCTCCCTCCCTCCCTCCCTCCCTCCCTCCCTCCCTCCCTCCCTCCCTCCCTCCCTCCAACTCCCTCTCCCACCCCCACCCCCAATACAACATTTAACCCCCCATCCCTCCCTTTCTCCCCCGCAGGACCACAATATCCTGTACGAGCTGAACGTCAGCGTGTCGTGTCCTAAGCCTGACTTCGTTCAAGAATCCCACTTCATGCGCATCGCCGTCAACGACAACTTCAGCGAGAAACTTCTCCCTTACTTCAATGATGCTTTTAACTTCATCGGTGAGTTTTTGGGTGCTGGGGAAGTTTGTGGTTTGTTTGTTTGTTTGTTTGCGTTGTTAGGCTTGATATGGATTTAAAAAAATAATAATTGTTTGTTGCTACGATTATTAGAATTGGTTTTGTTATTTTAATTTCTTTAACAGTGAATGAATATGTAAATCAGTAAATCAGTAAATAGCTAAATGAAGAGGACAAATAGAATTAATAAATAGAATAAATAAGTAATTCACTAAATAAGTAAATAAATAACTGAATAAATAAAATTTTGTAACGCTCACTAATTTCCCTCTTTTGTCTTTTTTTTTTTTTTTTTTTTTTTAACCAGACAAGGTTCGTGAGTCTGGTGGCTGCGTGCTGGTCCACTGTTTAGCGGGTATCTCACGCTCGGCCACGGTCGCTATCGCTTATGTTATGAAGCATCTCCGACTTCCCTTTGATGAAGCTTATATGTGAGTATCTGGGGCGGTCGGGTTCGTTGAGTGAATTTTTGTTGTTGTTTTGGGGTATTCGTTGTTGAGAAATGTGTTTTTTGATATTTGTTTGTCCTATTTTGGTGTGGGTTATGGTTGTGTAGTGTATATTATGACTGTATAGGGTAATCTGTGTTTATTTTAACGCGCTTTGTGTGACTGATTTCCCCCGTGCTTTCCAGGTACGTGAAGACGCGACGTCCGACCATTTCCCCGAACATCAACTTCGTGGGTCAGTTGGCCGAGCTGGACCGGCAGCTGCGGCGCGACGCGGGCCAGCGCGACCCCACCTCCGCGCCCATCCTCTTCCGCAGCCACGAGTCGCACTCGTCGGGTTCGTCCACTGCCTCGATCTCGTCCTCGGCGGCCTACGCGTCGACCTACCTGGAGAGGCACGCGTGTTCAGGTCTACAAAACCACATGCCCAAGTCGCTCAGTCTCAACCTCCGGTCGACCCTCGAAGCCGTGCCCGCTTCGCCGTCCTCCACACCTCACTCCCCGGACATGTCGCCCTCCTCGGCGCTGGCTCGACTCAGCTTCGCCTCCGCCCTGGACGAGCTGCACGACGACGGGCTCCCCGCCACGCCCAAGTGCCCCTCGCCCGCCACGCCCATCTCGTGTCTACCTCCTTCCTCCCCCACCACGGCGATCGTCCGTGACTCCAATAGTTCCCCGGTCTTCTCCTACAGAAAGACTTCTAGTTCTTCTTCACCCACGTCCCCTGCCTTCAGCTCCTTCTACAAGAGTAAGGAGGTGTCTAGTCGGACTAGTAGTGACTACAGAAGTGAGGCTAAGATTACGTCTTTAAAAGAAAGCTTTACATCTAGTGATAGCATTAAGAGTACAAGCGGGTCAACCAGCAATTATTACAGTAGTGCCACCTTTAAAGTGGGGGCGGCCGAGGCAGGGAGAGGGGTAGGGGGAGACGCGAGAGGGAGAGAGGAAAAGAAAGTGAGCAATACTTCCTCCTCCTCCTCCTCCTCCTCTTCTTCTTCTCGGCGGTGTAGTGACGGCGAGGCGCGGCAGGTTTCTGTGTGTGTGATTGATGTGAAAAGAGAAAAGTCGCCCGTTAGCTTCGTCCGCAGAGAGCCGCTGGTTGTGCGTGAAACTCAGGTCATTGCCACGCCATGTCATGTGAAACCCGAGGTCAGATCTGTGCTGGAGGTGCAGCTCGAAGATGGCCGGCAGAAAGAGGAACACATCACGATCAAGGAGGGAACGAGAAAGACAACCGAG
>NC_061830.1:39962080-39964580 GCF_019202785.1 Penaeus chinensis
TCTCTCTCTCTCTCTCTCTTTTTCAGTCAGTCATTCTCTGTCTGTCTGTCTTCTATTCTCTTTCCCTTGTTTATTTATTCTCACATATAGATATTCATTCATACATTCTCTCTTTTTATTTTTATTCTCTATCTCTCCTTCATTAGCTCTATACCTCTCTCCCTTTCTCTCATTCATACATTCACTCTCTTTCCTTTTTACCCTTTCTTTCTTTCTTTCTCTCCTCCATTAATTTATTCATCCACTATCTCTCTTTCCTTGATATGATTCCTCTCTAACTTCCCCTGCTACTCCTCTCCTAAGACATATCTTTTGTTCCCCATAAAACAAATTTTTCCAAAGAATTGAAGGAAATCGAAGGAAATGGGAATCACGACTGCGTTAGCTATAGCAGCAGTATTTGCCAGTTGTCTAAACTCTGTGGCCTGGTGCAATTTAAGGGCAATTTTCATCAAAACCGCTTGTCAAACTAAATTCACTGGGACTAGCCATCACTTTTCATTATTTTATGTTTTATGTTTCATAGTTACATTTAAAAACTGGTTAAAGATATACTGAACACAATTTTTTTTTTTTTTTTTTTAGGTATGAGGTACATGTTTAAAAATGTGTCTGTGTGTGTGCATGTGTTTTTGCATGTGCGTGTGTGTGTGTGTGTGTGTGTGTGTGTGTGTGTGTGTGTGTGTGTGTGTGTGTGTGTGTGTGTGTGTGTGGCTGTGTGTGGGTGTAGGGGTGTGTATGTGTTCCTTTCTCATTCTCTTTCCTCTTTTTCTCCTTTTCTCTTTCTCTTTTTCCTTCTTTTTCTCTTTCCAATTCTCTCCCCCTTTTGCTTTCTCTTTCTCTATTTCTCTGTCTCTAACTCTTTCCCTTTCTCTTTCTTCTTCATCTATTCCTTATCTATCCACCCATCTCTACTCCTGAACCTTCTTCCCTCATCTCTCTCTTTGCAATAGACTCCCTTTGATGTTGGATGTACACTATAATTCCAATAATTAAGATACACTGATATAGATAGATTTTATTACACTAGAAAAACAAATATAGATAAGGTCATGCATTTTTCATTTGCACTGTTTGAATAAGGAATGAAAATGGAAAGTGGAATGGATGATGTATGCAAATTATGGTGTGTAGCAATTGTAGAATAGAACCATGAAGAATTTCTTTGTAATTGATGGATTTGCAACATAGTATTGAATGTATTTTAATTTTTTTTTGTCATAGTATTGACTACAGTTATTTTTTGTTTTTCTCTTTTTTTTACCTTGTTTGAGAATTACATAAAGCCATTATGTACATTTCCCCATATTATGTTTTCTTCCCAAATTTCCCCCTCATGTGTGGAATAGAAAATTTTTGAAAAGGTTATGGAAAAGAAGAAAATATAGTGTACACGCCAAGGCACTGCTAGTGACGAAAGTGGTGTTTTCAGGGAGAATAAGTGGCAGCGGATTCAGATGGGGGTTTCGTAGACCCCCTTTGGGATCACCTCGACGTTTCGACTTCTTTTGATCATGAAGGATATGGGCAGCCATGGTACTTAGCTAATTGGTGTGACTGGGGAGAGCTGTGAATCTGGCCACGGAATTATGAGTTGCAGCTGAACAATCCCTTTATGAAAAGCTATAGGATGGGGTGATGTGCAGTACATGAAGAAAATACTGTATTAGCCCCTTTGTTTTTGAAAGAAAGGATTCAGCAAAAAATGAATCAGATTTGATGATTTAAATAGATAATAGATGAATGAAATTGAATGAAAAATAATTAAAGAATCAATTTTAGCTTGAATAAAAAAACAATCATAAGAATTCTTCCCCAAAAAGGGACACATAATCACCTAAAATCGCTAATATTTTCATTCAGGGATTATAAATGATACTAATGATCATACTTCATATAACAATCAATTCATACATATAATATCTTTAAAAAGAAAATTGGAAAAGATGTCCATCACAACTCTCCCTGAGATAGGTTGCTGTAGACAGAGGTTAGGTCTTGCTGACTGACCTGGAGAAATTGCATGTCCTAAGGCTACGGGTTGATGTGTTGCTTACCGTTGGGCTGAACAAATCTCACGGACAGTACTGATAAATCTATAACATAACCATTATATGTCTTTTATTTCTTTTGATATTAATTGTTGTGGCATTGATGTAAAAATTATATAGAAAAAAAAAAGGAAAGTTTTTGCAGGGTAAGTAATTTTGGCTGAAATTACTGGCTTCATTTCTTCTTCTTTTTTTCCTTTTCTTATTGCCTTGTCCATAAGACTATTCTTTTGTTAAGACTGCCCACCATCTGCACAGGATGTCTGGAGCGGTTTTATACGTAGCGTTCATGGGTAATGAGGTGCACCTCACGGACCTTCTGTCAGAGGGATTGCGAACAGTTCTTGAAATACAAAAATACAACATGTGAAACTACATATGCAGTACTGTATATACTTCTCACCTTGGTTAAATGTGTGAGGGTTAGAGCATAGGAAAAATAATGCATA
>NC_061830.1:39974580-39982080 GCF_019202785.1 Penaeus chinensis
TGCATGCATGTGAATGTGTGTGTGTGTGTGTGTGTGTGTGTGTGTGTGTGTGTGTGTGTGTGTGTGTGTGTGTGTGTGTGTGTGTGTGTGTGTGTGTGTGTGTGTGCGTGTGTATGTATGTGTGTGTTTACATGCAAGTGTGAGTGTGTACATATGTGCATGTGGGTTTACGATGCCTATGTGTGTGTGAGTGCATGTGTATATACAAGTGTAAATGCATGCATTGTGTGTGTATGAGAATGTATAAATTTGTGTGTGTTTGTATATGTGTGTTTGTATGTGCTTTTTTGTTGGTGTCCACACTGATGCATGGATTTGTTTTTGTATTTGATAGTGTATATATGTATATAAAAGCATGCATGTGCGTGAAAGTGCAAGTACATAAGTGTGTACATGCATGTGTGTGTGTGTGTGTGTGTGTGTGTGTGTGTGTGTGTGTGTGTGTGTGTGTGTGTGTGTGTGTGTGTGTGTGTGTGTGTGTGTGTGGTGTGTATGGTGTGTGCTTGCATGTGTGTGTGTGTGTGTGTGTGTGTGTGTGTGTGTGTGTGTGTGTGTGTGTGTGTGTGTGTGTGTGTGTGTGTGTGTGTGTGTGTGTGTGTGTGTGTGTGTGCGTGTGTGTGTACATGGGGGGGGGGGTGCATTTGCAAGCATTTGTATGTTTGTGCATAAAGACTGTGTTTAAATGTGTGTGATTGGGTGAATGACTGTTGGTATGTATAAATCTTCATTTGTAAGTATATATATAAAAAGCAATAATTGACATCATCATACTTTCATAAGATATATCAATTAAATTCTTCCTAATCTTTACCTTCTTACTAAACCAACCTTTACAAACCATCCTAGTAAACACTCATACAAGTAGTTTCAAATCTAGTGCATTTTATTTTGCTCACACACCTGACTATTCTTACAGTATTACTGTGAGTGATTTTGTTGTCTTAATTATATTTTTGAAAGGTAATCTGAAAGCTGAATACTAAATTTTGATATTGATATGCTTTCCTTAAGTGAAAGAAGGCAATTCAAAACCTTTTTTTTCTTTTTTCTTTGTAGGTGTTCGGATGGCACAGGAACTACTTCGCGGTGTGGAACAGCTGCTGGACTCTGAGATGGGTGAACTGAGAAGGCGAACAGCTGCAATGTCCTCGCGTTTGAGGTTTTTGGGTCGAAGTGATGCTTCCTCTGACTGCACAAGCAACATTAGTAGCCCAAGTAGTACTTCCAGCAGTGGGAACAGTAGCAACAGTGGCATGAGTGGTAGCAGTAGCGACAACAGCCCAAAGGTTCACACTACACACATCATTGTCACCACACTGGAAGACGATCAGCCGCAGGAGGAGAAGTCAGTACGAGGTTTGAAGACAGGTCCCTTGCATGGAGAATCTGATCACATGCCAGGGACTCTAGGGACTGGACGAGCTCGAAGTGAACCTCCTTTTGCGGGTGAAGAAGGCCTTTATCGTGCCCGGTCATGCCCGGGACTGCCAAGACCCACAGGAACGTCAGAAGGCAATGAAACGGTTGCCGCCTTAGTCTCAGATTTACAGTTAGTGCGCCTCCGTGGCTCTCGTCCTCAGGCATCAAGAGAAAAATTCTTTAATCGATATTCTTGCGGAGCTTTAGATGCTCAGCAAACAACATCTGCTTCAGCATTTGAGTCCTGTCCAGACTTTGGCAACCTTCGTCCCTGTGTGCGAGAGGGTGACTCCATCCATTCCTCATCCTCCTCCATCTCTTCAACTCACTCTTCTTTCACGCGCCTCCTGCAAGTGTCATGAGTCATCCTCAAGATAGCAAAGTTCAAGTGTATATTACTTATAACGGGGTGTGAAAATCTAGTGCAACATGTCTTGGTGAGCATGAAAGCCATCAAGTTTAATTTGTAGTTGTAATTTATGAAAAAAAAAAAAAGTTTTAAGCCAGTACAGAATAGAACCTTCAGGTAAAAATTAAGTACCAGATGTGACTGATACTTGGCAGCTTGTGCATGGACCTTGGGTGTTGTTGAAGCAGATAAGCAGATAATTACATGTGTTAGTGGTGGCAATGTTATGCAGTATATGCCATCCTTGTGACTAAACATGACCCGTTCCTAAATGTAAGACTTAATAAGTGCCGCAGATTAGGTTGAATATTACCTGAAATATACCACTTGGTGAACACTTTAGTTCAAGATGCTGGCACACACGTGTAGATTTTTCTCTGTATAGTGGTGAGGGCCCCTACACACTAGTCGCATGCGGAACTGGAGTAGAGAAGCAAGCTTGTATGATAATGAGGATATGCATATTATTTTATTTTAATATTTTCATAGATAACCTGATTTGTACATTGATAAAAAAATGTAGAGATTAAATGTCATATAATCAATATTGATGATGCATTCAAGGGTATGTTATGAATATTTTGTTCAATTATTCATACTAATATAGCAGTACTACTATGAAGAATTGAAGTCATACAGGTAATTACACAGGTAACTTAAAAATAAAGTGTAAGAGAGTACAGGTGACTTCTCTGGCTCTAACGTTGTGGTTTGCAAATATCCTCACTTGTTACTTAATGTTCTACCAGTTTATTGGGAGGGGCCCCATGTGTTACATGTAAATACCTAGAATATATTTGAATCACTTTAAATTATTAAACTTCATTGGACTTACCTTATAGACTCAGGCAGCAAGCAGTACATATAATGCTGATGTTGTATATAGATACCTAGATTACTAATTTTAACAGTATGGTAATCCACTAAGATGACTTAGTTGACAAGACATGACTGACTGGAGGTGGGAATAAGACAAGTGATTGGCCATAAAAAGATAGAAAAAAAAAAGTTTGCAGAGCACTGAGATTTATCATACCTATAGCATATCAAGAGAGCTTTGGCTTTATATTTTGATTTCCCAGAGTCAGTAAACAGAGTAAAAAGTGTTTATGTATTATTGTACAGGTACTATCAGGAAGTGTATTGATAACTGATTTTGGGGTTTTAAGATATAATCACTTTTGCTTTTTTCTGACCTTGAAGGTATACATTTTTCATGACAAATAGTTACGTTGAATGATATACTCTCCTAAAAAAAGGTTTAAATTAATTTGCTAATAATCATGTAAAGTGTTTACTTACCAGCTTTTTGTGAATCTGAAGAGTAAAAAAAAAAGTTTAAAATTTTTTAATCGGTTACAAATACAGTTGTGAAAAGCATTTGAAATTGGAAATGTACTAAAAGATATTTTTGTGATGGAAGATATGTTAACTAGAATATGATATAATCTCATGTGCATGTATAAAATGACTTTACTGAACTACAAGCATTAGGTCCACCACTTGTAAAGCTTGTAATTCTTGATAGCAAATACTATTCAGTATTTTTATTATTATTATTTAAATCTAAGTTGTCAGTGACTGGCTAGAGTACTTACACAAGCCTTAAACTTAAAAGACCGTGAAAGTCAGAGACAAAAGGCTAGGAGACCGATGACTATTTCTTTACTTTGCTAAGCATTTACCGTAGTCAGTTTCTCAAGTGTAACGTTTTAGTGTTTGTGCGTATAACACGGGGATTGGTTACCATATTGTAATTTTAAGTTTGCAACAGCATTCTTCTTTTCTTTTTTTCTTTTTTTTAATTTATTTCCCTTTAACTTTGGACAAAATTGTAAGAAAGTGGTTAAGTATATTTGTATATATTTGTTAATTATGCAAGAATAACACTGTTTGCTTTTCTTAATAGGTGAAATAATTTGGCTGTGAGCTTCGGAATATTATTTCTTGGAGTGATATTTCAGATTTTTGGAATTGGTAAAGCTGCACTTATATCATTGTATGTGAATTCCTGATTTTTGATTTTTATTTTCTTTGTGATTGAGCCTACGACTGTATCATGTATATCAAGTTCAACGTATTGACTACTGGAGGTATCATTGCTTTAAGTTGCAGGATGTTGCAGAATAAGACATTTAATGCTCTCATGATGCTGTTTGATCCTTGTTTTGACTGCCGTGTGATTGATATGTTCAGTTGGTACTTTCCTTGGGATTCTGTTGCTTGTTATCTCATATTTAAGAAAGAGGATATTGTGGAAGCAATCAAATCTGGATCAAAGTGTATTTTGATAACCAATTTGTATGTATCTTAACCAAAATGAGGTTAGGAGTTCACCATTTCCTTTCATTATAAGTAGAAAGACATTGTGAAGGTATTCTGTACTTACACATAAATCTAATGCAAGGAAATATTCAAAATGAGAAGGCTTGTTATGTTAACTCATTATTCATTTTTTCCTGTTTTTCTTTTTCTTTTATCCTACTCCATCTTACCATTTGTAATTTGCAGACTATAGAGGCTATGCTTTCAAAGAACTTTGGACATTGGCATTAAAGGTTAATAGTGAGGCTTTATTTTAGATTTAAGTATAGAAGGTGCCGAGTGAAGTTCAGCTGACGTTATCGCTGTTCAGAAAAGACGCTGTGGTAGAGATGAAGAGGCTCTTTGATTTCATCTTTGCTTTCTTGTGAGGACAAGTTGTGATTTCTTGATCTGGGTTATATGGGAGAGCATTGCAAGTCCCCTTGAAAAGATTGAAAAACTAAATATTCAAAGCAGAAAATGATATGTGGATATGTATTGAGAAAGGTTTTCTCTTTCTGTTTGATTTAAAAAGTTAAAGATACATTTTTGATATTAATGAAAAAAACAATTATTGGACTGATAAAAATTCAAAGTAAAGGGAATTGTCAATGTTAATCTTTGAAACAGCAGCTCTAAGCTTGGCAGTGACTTGAGTGTGTATGTGTGTATGTGTGTGTGTATATCTGTATGTTCTGTGTATGTGTATGGCACAATTCTAAGATGGCTTACCAATTACATGCCTTTACACTTTTGATTGTTAATAGGTAAAACCAGACAATTACCCTCTTCTTAAATTTAAAGCTATTTTATATGTTATCTGTAATGTGTACTTTTAAATTCCACAAAAGTTTGTAAGAAGCAAAAAAAATGTACTTAAAAGGGGTAAGATGATTTCATTACAATGTTCTGTGTTAATACACTTAGGGATTTACTTTGGAATGTGGTGTTTGTAATCCCATATTCGTTAAAGAGTTTGTGCTTTACACTTTTGTGAATTTACTGGAATCAAAAGGTGTTCTGTTAGTTTCCTCTCAAACACATTCATTTGACACATTAACTAAGATCAAATTCATGAGATCATTACCCACAGATTCATAAGTTAGAAAGAGCATAGGTACTGCCATACCAATTTTGCCAGTGAACAATTTAACAAGGTTTTAGGAAAAGGAGATCAACCAGTTTGATTTCATATATATATATATATATATATATATATATATATATATATATATAATCATGTGAATATGTATTCTTCTTTACTTTTTTTCTTCAGTTTAGACTTCTCTTTTTTTGAAATGGGTGCAATATTTTATGGTTTATATTTTGGAGTTCATATAATATAAGAATGAAAAAAACATGTAATTGGATTGAAATTTGAAATTATTTATATATATATATGTATGTATAAAGTATATTATTTCAAAATTATTACATTAGAGGTTGTCTTCACTGAAACCAATATAAGAAAGCACAATTACTACTTGACATGTACAAGACAGGCTTCTTATGCTGCCTTATGACTATGATAGCATTATATTGGAAAAGAAGAACTACTTCTTGTCAAACTGCATTCTTCCTGTGAAACTCTCTAGCTAAAACCTTGTGTGTTTAGGCAACTTTGAGACTTAGCAACTAACATGCCCTCTATTTACCATATCTTTCATATCATACCATCCTCCATGAAGCTCTGATACCCCATGTTATAACATTTTTTCCTTTTTTTTCCTTATAAATGGCTTGATTTTTTTTCTCATTATATTTTATTCAGTAGCCTTTCTTTTAGTCTCATTATGGGTTCTGAATTATTTTTTTTGAGCCGAGACCCCTCACAATCCCCCTTGACTTCAAATATGTTTCATAAACATATTTTAGCCCTCCAGTGAATATTAGTATTTAGTGATTACGTTGAATATTTGACATTAAAAAGAAAAAAAAAAATCTTGGGCTCAGTTTGTCCTGCACTGTTACGGTTAACACTCATATTAAACTTCTTACTGGTTAACAAAACCAGTAAATAAAATGTTACATGACAATTTCCTCTTTTCTTGTTTATCCTTCTGTGTACGGTATAGAAGCAGAGGTTATTTTCAGCATTTTATTCAATCTACAGTAGCTATAACAAATATCTAGTATGTAGATCTGAGAGTTTAAAAAAAGAATATTGTTCCGAGGTCAAATTTCTTCTGGTACGATTATATGCAACTTTTGCTTCATCCATATTTGCTTTGATATATATTTTGAAGGTAATGCTCCACTCAGTGAGCCAGAAACACCGGTCAGAGTTCTGATATAAAATGGTACAAGCATTACCACACCCTCCTTCAGTCTCAGGTTTGCTGATCTGTACTGCAGCCAGATTATATTCTAAGTATTAAAGAATCAGTAGATATTTAAGTTATTTGGGACACATGCTGATCAACTTATAATATAAAGCTAGTGGTAAGTGATGACTCGATTTTCAAGAAGAATAAGCCATGACACACATTGTGTTATGGATAATTTCTAAAAAAAATAAAAGAGAAAAATACACAAGAATAAGAAACAAAAACAGTTTACACATAAAATAATTTTTAGATTTTTCCTCAAGTTAAGAATGGAGTGCAAATAATGTACCTTTTATTAATGAAAGACTGTTTTCATGATATGTCTGTGATTAAGTATTCTAAAAATAGTACTGATTCATATTCAAAGAAATATATATCTTTCATGTATGTGTTTACAATCCAGTGCATTTTTTTTTTTTTTTTTTTTTTAAATAAACTCATTGACGTTTTATGGATAAACCTTTAATATAATGTTATTTATGCTTTCAGTCACTTTTTACCTGTTCACACTTTGCAATTTTCATGCAGTTACAGCAAAAGAATGAAATAAACTTCTTTATATAGGGAATATCTATATTTTTTCGTTCAAAATTTTTATTAGTTAAGCAATTTAACAGCATCCATTTTTTTGTACTTAAATTAAAACTAGAGAAAAATACTTTAGTGTACAGTTTGGGGAGCTAGCAATGCAAAACTTACTAATATTGCCAGTAACTACCTCCCTCAAAAAAGATTGCATTATAGTCATTAGGATTATGCAAAAACCTTATGGTGTGTAAGGATTTTTTTATGATAGGAATCGCATGGGCCAGGGACCAAGTCATGGGTTTGGGTTATAATCCACTTTCGTGGGATTTCCTCGTTCCTTTCCCTCTCTCTCTAAATAAAATAAATTTCTAAGTATTTTTGGGTGTTGGCACAACTTTTTTCAACTCAATTTTGTTTTCTAGTTTGATTACAGGATAGATAATTGATACATGTATAAAGACACATACATATACAGTATGGTATATAAGAGCACACACACACACACACACACAC
>NC_061830.1:40004580-40007080 GCF_019202785.1 Penaeus chinensis
ACATAATTGCATTAACTGTATCCTGAATAGTTACACTTTAGCAGGAGGGAACCAAGCGTAGCACAAAGGGAGATGCTGGCTAGTACTAAGGACAGTAACGGAGCTTCAGCATAGTCAGAACACTAATGACATCATATCATAAATGACATCATATCATAATTATGCTTCACAAAAGAAGAAAAAACAAAAACAAACACACAACAGTGCCACCAATACCATAGAAAATTATCGTAATTGAATAGGATCTGTGTCCGCTTCTGAGAAAACGAAGCTGCTACCTTAACACAGGGTCTCTGGCAGGAATTCCGAGAAAAAAAAAACAGTATTGGTGCAGCGGTATTGGCATGCCATCGAAAGTTCGTAATAGTCGACCAACGCCGCCGGGACTGGAGTACACCACTGTCCGGGAAAGTTCCAGAAACAATTGCAGAAGAGAAAAGAAAGAAAGGGAAAAGAAAGAGAAGGAAAGAAAGGAAAAAGAATATTATTAAAATCTCATCATGATCGCCACTGGGGTGTGGAGACTATGCAAGCTGAGGTATATGGGTTGTGATATGGAAGCGAGTTGTGATAATAAGCCATGTTGTGATGCCATTACATACGGGTAGTGATGGTAGTATTATCATACGTATATTGTGGAACCTGCTTTAGTCTTCATCGGTGTTTTCTTCACCCTCAAGTATCGTAGAGAAATACTTGACAACATAAGACAAACAGGGTACAAGCGGACTATAACACTAACGGAACCAGGAACCACCAAGGAGCTCTCGGTAGTCCAGTACTTCGCTAACACGCTCCCCATATTCCAAACGACAGCAGTAAAGGAAGTCAAAATCACGTTACACGCTTCAAAGCTTCCCTCTGAGCCAGAGACAACAAGATATAAGGGATGAGAAACAACAACAACAACATCAACACATTATGAAACATTCTCTCAAACATTCTACCACATGTAACTCGGAACAGACCTCATTCGCAATACTCACAGCCCCCCCAAAATACGATACCCTTATTGAATACAGCGCACCAGAATCAACACAAGTAACATCAGCACCAGAATAAACATCACAGCACCACAGCACATCAACAGAAGCAGACATTTCCCTTCCGCAATATATCTAACACATAGGGATTCCTCGAGCCAACTGCTGCTCTCGACTGATTGTGGTGAAATGCAAGTATTCAATATATATATCTGAGTTTACTTGTCCATCGCCTGCCTGGTGAGTCTTGATTCTCATGCATCAATTATATATTTAATTTGCTTGGTTAAATAGGCTGTTTGGAGTCTGTACGGAGCGAGAGGAAGGCTTTGAGACCGGGTTTGGTTATTTTGGGGCTCTGTCCGTGAATGAGGAAGGAGAGTACACAGGCTCCTTTGGATATATATTTTTTGTGATAGGTTGTCTTCCGTTTTGTGTTTGTTTGTTCATGCTTCTCCCTAACGCCTTAAACTGTTATGTGTTTGTCTGTTTGTCTCTCTTACTTGCTCTCGCTCTCTCCATCTCTCTCTGTCTGTCTCCCCTCCGTCTCTCTCTCTCTCTCTCTCTTTCTCTATTTTTTTATATTGCTTCCCCTTCTTCTCCTCTCCCTCTTCTCCTCTTCCTCCTTCCTCTCTCCATCCCTCTCCCTCTCTCTCTCATTTTTTTCTATTGCAAAAGTGCGTTCATCATAAACCAAGTCCCTTAGGCGGTGGCTTTTGTTCACAAGTTTTGCAGAGGTTCGGTGAACAATCATTCTGTTCTTTCATACCTGGAGATCACAGGCGTCAGACTTCCTCGACCCTTCCTGACTCTCGCCTTGGGGTAAGGGGTGGTGAGGTGGGGGGCGGGGGGCGGGGGGTTAGATGGAAGGGGGGTGAGGGTGGGGGAGAGAGTGAAGGTGAGGGTGGGGTGGGGGTCAGATGATGGGGGTGAGGGTGGGGGTTGGGGGTAAGATGGTGGGGAGGTGAGGTGGGGAGGAGGGGAGGAGAGGGGGGTGGATAGAGGAGGGGGATAGGCAGAAGGGTAAGAGGGGAGAGGAGGGAGAGAGAGGGTAGAGGAAGGGAGAAAGGGGGAATATTGTTGGGGTGGGGGGTGGGAAGAGGAGTCTAGAGAGTTGGGAATAGAGGAGGGGGAGAAGGAAGGCGAAAGAGAAAGGAGAGAGAGGAAGGAGGCGGGGAAAGAGGGGGAGAAGGAAAGGGAAGAGGAATGAGGACGGAAACGGAACAGGGGGAAGGAGAAGGGGTGGGGAAAGAGGAGCAAGGGGAAGATGAATGGCCGACGGGGAAGGGAAGGGAGAGAGGAGAGAAAGAAGGTTAAGAGGGGGAGAGAGGGGAGGAGAGAGATGGGGAAGGAGAGAGGGGAGGGAAAAGAGAAGGGTGAGAGGGGAGGGAGGGGAGAGGAGGGGGTAGGGAGAAGAGTGAGAGGGGAGGGGAGGGGGGGAGAAGGGTGAGAGGGGAGGGGAGGGGGGGAGAAGGGTGAGAGGGGAGGGGAGGGGAGGGAGAGGAGGGGGTAGGGAG
>NC_061830.1:40012080-40024580 GCF_019202785.1 Penaeus chinensis
TTGTGCTATGGATCTGTTTATATCTGGTGGGTAACGTTCAGTTCTGATCGTTATTTCGAGTCTGTGATGTGGCTATAACGCTTGAACACTTCCATATGCAAATGGTGTGCTGCTCTGTTCTGGATATTCATACGCTAAGAGAGACATGCTCACACACGCACACAGACACACGCAAACCAGGTCTAACACACAACACAGAAACTATTCCAGATACAGACATGTTTGTGCAAAGGGCATGAATACATGCATACACATATACATATATTTACATACACACACAAACACACAAACACACCACACACAACACACACACACACACACACACCACAAAAACAACACACACACACACACTATACAAGAGCTTCGCTTGAATGTCTTAGTGGTTCTGAAACTTAAACCAAGGGAATTGCCCAGATAAGAGGAAGATAAAGGAAAAGTTGACTATAATCTTGAGGAAATGTTTCTGCCGACTTAAAAGAGACATGAAATTAAAATAAAAAAGAAAGCGAATAAGAAAAGGAGACAGAAAAATAAATTAAGTAACACAAATATTTAGAGCACGCATGGCCTCAAGGGTATAGTGTACACGTTAAGTAATTTGGGTTGAATGGTAATTGAAACATGGTGTGCGAGACCGTAGAGTTGGGGAAAGCCGAGGCCGCGATTGTTTTTAATGAAAATACACTGGGGATTTACTTAAACAAAAGGATGAAAAAAAAATGAAACAAAACAAAAAGAAATGATTTGGTGAATTGATGTAATGATAATTAGAAGAGGCGATGATAGCTGATTAGCTAACAAATAAGTAAAAAAAACTTCTGCGAAGGCATTGGGGAAAAACGGAGAATCTAAAAATTTAAAAAAAAAAAAAAAAAAAAAAAAATGTACGAATGAGAGTGAATCCCCTCAACAACACAAAAGATGTATGTGGCATGTTTCAATTACATCTTCACCCGAAATACCTATTCTAAAAAAAAAACTTTACAACTACATAAAAAATTACCAAAATAAACATCCTCACAATGAATTTAAAATAGGCACCTAATTGACGAAATTATGCGTAAGAAAAGGTCATTGACAAGTTACATGTCAAAAGATCATTAGTATATAATGGGAGGTCGACTCAGCCAATATCACTGTCTGGTATTTATGGTGTTTACCGGGGGCAAAACTCTGTTCATTGTTCTACATAATTTAATCAAATCTTCCAAAAATTTATTGTTTTTTTCGCTTATTATGAAGCTTGGGATATGTGAAGAGCCGGTAAAAATTTACTTTTGTGAGGAAGGAAAACCAAGGGGCCCGGGGAATATGGGTTTTTGGGGAAAGCTTTTGAAATAGTAAAAAACGGTAATATGCCATACAAGACTTGGTAAGAGAGGGAAAATTACTGAGAAATATTTATGAAGGCTATAATTATGAATTTTGCATACTACGGTACACACACCAAAACACACAAAACCCACAACACATCACACACACACACACACACCAACACACACACCTACACACAAAAACACACCACACACAGAACACAGCCCCACACACACACACACACACCACAAAACCACACACACACACCTATTTTATACATACCCCCCACACACAAAAAAACAAAAAACACACACACCACACACACACACAAAACACAACCACACAAAAAAAACCACCCCAAAACACACACCCCCAAAATTTTAAACACACACAACACACACAACACACATATAAACACCACACACACACACAAAAATAACACACATAAAACCACACACACACACCACACACACACAACACCACCCAAAAAAACACACACACACACCCCCACAAACCCCAAAACACACCCATATAAACACACCCCAAAACAAATAATAACCACACCACACCCCAAAACAAAAAAAACAAACACAACTAAAAACAAACACCCACACACCAACACACAAAACACACACACCCACAAACAAAAAAAAAAACCCAAAAAAACACACAAAAAACAACCCACCCCAAAACCCCCCACACAAAAAAAAATACAAAAACCACACACCAACACAAAAACACCACACACACACAAACAAAAAACACACCCCCCAAAAACCCACACACCCACACACACACACACACACCACAAAAAAAAAAAAAAAACCCAAAACAAAACAACCCCACACCCCACACACACAAACAAAACACAAACCCACATCACACACACACACACACACACCACACACAACACATCCTGAATACATAAAAACTCAAAAAAAATAAGTATCCAACCCCACACCGGCAGGAATGTTTAACGACCCAGTAAATTCAGGCCGCTGCCTCGAAGGGAGAAACGGGGGTCCTTCTAAGCGAGCTTGGGAGGACGCGCGGGGTGAGAGAAGCTCCGTGAATATGTTTCCCGTGGGGGAAGGAAAGGAAAGATGGGGCAAGATGTGGCTCAGGGGAAATATGGAAGGAGGGAGGGAGGGAGGAGGGGGGGGGGGGTTTAGAGAGGAGTTTCTTGGAGTTTTGGTTTTTAATGGGTCGGGACCCCGTGTTCCGATTGTTGGTGTATATGGAAAGGTTGGCAGAGATAGTGGGTGGAGAATAACACATTTCAACGCACAATCGTTTATAAAAAACACAAACACACACAAAAAACACGCACAACACATGTACACACACACACACACACACACACACACACATTTTAATACACAAAGCACAAAAACACCACACATTTCACACACATACCACACACAGACACACACGCACACACAACACACACAAAACCCAATACATACACACACACAAACACACACACACACACACAAAATACAACACCCCACACACACAAAAACACAACACAAACAAACACACAAAAAACACCCGACACAAAACAAAACACACACCACAACACACACATATATATAAAAATACATACACAAATTTTTTTGTGTTGTAAATTTACAATATGCATACGAAAACGAGCACAAAAAATAGATCAAAGGTCGAGCTGTCCGAAGTACGAGGCAACTCCATATCAGTCGTAAAAGCTTTTTATCTCGGCCAGCCTCAATCACCCGCCACACCAGGCCCGCCTCCTCCAAAAGGCGCTGCGCTATCTATGCACAAAAAAAAAAACCAGAATGCTGAATAACGGACAACAAAAGGAACTGAGAGTTGTAGATATGGGGCATGGGGGCGCTTCTCGCTAGTTTCTCTGTCTGTCCCGTCTCGTCTCCCCTTTACTTCTTTCTTCCCCTTCTCTCTCTCTCTCTCCTCTCTCTTTTTCTGTCTGAAAAAATGCCTTTTTTCTTTCTCTCTCTCTCTCTTCCCCCCTATTTTCTCTTTTTTCTTCTCTTTTTCTCTCCCCTCCCCCGCCTTCTCTCTCTTTCTCTCTCTCTCTCTCCCATCTCTTCGTCTGAAATGTCCTCCTCTCTCTTCTTCATCTCTCCCCTTTTCTTCTCTCCTCTCTTTTCCTCTCTCTCTCTCTCGCTCTCTCTCTCTCTCTCTCTCTCTCTCTCCCTCCCCTCCCTATTATCTATCTTTTTTTTTCTTATTTCCTCTGTCTGTTTTCCTCCTTTCCTTATCCCTCCCCCCTCTCTTCCCTGCATCTCTCTCCTTTCTCTCTCCCTCTCTCTCTCTCTCTCTCTCTACTTCTCTTTTCTTTCACTCTCCCTCTCTCTCTCTCTCTTACCTCTTTTCTCTCTCCTTTCTCTCTCCTCCTTCTCTCTCTCTCTCTTCTCTCTCCTCCTCTCTCTCTCTCTCTCTCTCTCCTCCACTCTCTCTCCCCCTCTTTCACTCTCCCTTTTCTCTCTCTCCTTACCTCTCTTATCTCTCTCCTTCTCTCTCCCTCTCTCTCTCATCTCTCTCTCCCCTCTCTCTCCTACTCCCTCTCTCTCTCTCTCTAAATTCTCCCTCTCTCTCTCTCTCTCTCTCTGTCTCTCTCCTCTCCCTCTCCCTCCTCCCCCCTCTCCTCTCTCTCCTCTTTCCTCTCCCTCTCCCCCTCTCCCTCTTCTCTCTCTCTTTTCTCTCTTTCTCTCTCCCCTTCTCTCTCTCTCTCTCTTGTCTCTCTCCCTCTCCCTCTCCCCCCCCCCTCTCTCTCTCTCTCCCCCCCATCCCCTCTCTCTCTCTCTCTCTCCTCTCCCTCTTCCCCTCCTGCTCTGTCTAGGAACCAGAAAGCTACTCTAAGCTTATCTTCCCTCTCTTGCATTTCTCCCACAATTCGAAACGATGTGCACTCCAAACTGGGGAAACTTAGTGCCTTTGTGTCATGCCCGACGATTTATGACACCCTATCTGACACTCTGTAAACATGGACAAGACGCCGGTTCACAAAAAAGCCTTAGAAGTACACTTTGGAATCCGCAAACGACCCAAAATTCAAAATCCCTTCCTCTTCGAAAAACCCCCGGGCTCGTGCGGGTAAAAGCCGCCCTCCCGGTTGGCCCACGTTCGAAGTGGGAGCTCAAGCCCGCTGACGTGAGGATGTGTTTCGTCAGTCTGTCTGTCTGTCTGTCTGTCTGTCTTCTGTCTGTCCTGTCTGTCTCTTTCTCTCTCTCTTTTTCCCCCCCCTCTTCAATCTTTCCTCTCTCTCTTTCCCCTCCCCTTCATCCTCTTTTCCCCTCTCTCTTTTTCTTTCTTCTTTTTCTCTCTTCTCCCCTTTCCTCCCCCCTTTTCTTTCTCTCTCCTCTTTCTCCCTCTTCTTTCTCTTTTTTTTTCCCCTCTCTTTCTTCTCCTCTTTTTCTTTCTCTTTTCTCTTTTTTTCTCTCTTTTCTCTCTCCCCTCCCCCTTCTCTCCCCTCTCTCCCCCTCCCCTCTCCCCCTCATTTTCTCTCCCCTCTCTCTCCCTCCCTCTCACTCTCTCCCTCCCTTTTCCCCCCACTCTTTTCCCCTCCTCTTCCCTCCCCTCCCCCCTCTCCCTCCCCCCCCTCTTTTCCCTCCCCCTTTCCCTCCCTCCCCCCTTTTCTCTCTCTCCTCTAAATCCTCTCTCTTCTCTCTCTCTCTCTCTCTCTCTTCTCGTTTTCCCTCTCCCTCTCTCTTACTTTCTCCTGTTCCCCTCTCCTCTCCCTCGCTCCCACTCTTCTCTCTCTCTACCCCCTTCTCCCTCTCCCCTTCCCCCAAAATCCATCCTTCCTTCCTCCCTCATTCCCAAACCCCTCCCCCCCCCCCTCTATGTGGGCAGCGGTAGCGATCTTTGGGCCAGCAATCTTGCGACCTGCGTTTCGAATCCCCCGCCCACGGGGGTAACCCCGGCCATTCCTTGCACACTGGGATAACTTAGAAGCAAAAAAAAACAAAACATGTCACACAAGAAAATCCAAATTTTAACAAATGGAATCAATTAACCCTTTTTTTTTAAACCCCTCTCTCCCTCTTCTTCCCTCTTTCCCTCTTCCTCCCTCCATCTCCCCCCCCCCTCTTCCTTCCAAACCCCCCCCCTCCCCCCAAACCCCCCCCCTTTCTGTTCTCTCCCTCCCCCCCCTTTCTCCTGTCTCTCTCTCTCTCTCTTTCCCCTTCCTCTCCTCTCTCTCACTTCTCCTTCTCTCTCTTTTCCTCTCTCCTCTCTCTTTTTCTCTCCCCCTCTCTCTATCTCATCCCCCCCCCTCTCTCTCTCTCTCTCGTCGCGTGTCGTGGCGCGAGGCTAGACTCCATCGACGCGGAGAAAGGGGGTGGGGGTGAAGCTAATTCGGGGCGTAGTTAGCGGGCGAAGTATGCACATAGGGTGGGCGTCACTCGCTTCGAACAATGTTTTTTTTTTATTCGATTATTAATCCCTCGATGAAGATGATATAGAGAAATTATAACTAAATAGATAAAATCATTTTGGGGGAGGGAGGGGGGAGAGGGAGAGGGAGAGGGGAGAGAGAGAAGAGAGAGGGGAGAGAGAGAGAGAGAGAGAGAGAGAGAGAGGGGGGGGGAAGGAGAAGAGAAAAGAGGGGGGGGAGAGGGGGGGGAGAGGGAGAGGGAAAAGAGACAAAAAAAGGTAGAGAGAGGAGAGAGAGAGAGAGAGAGAGAGGAGAGAGAGAGAGAGAGAGAAGAAAAGAGAGAGAGAGAGAGAGGAGAGAGAGAGAAAGAGAGAGAGAAAGAAAGAAAGAGAGAGAGAGAGGAAGAGACGAACGCAAATAGAGCGAAAGTAAGGAACGAAAGTAAAGAGAGAAAGTACGAGCAGCGCATTCATCGGCCCCCCTCCACTGTCATTCTTTTCCGGCTTGTGGCTCGGGGTTTTAAAAAACCCCCTTTTCCCCGGCCCGCAGAGCCCTTCATAAAAGCTTACCGAAACGTGTCTGCGGTCAGGCTCGCTCTCTGTCTGTCTGTGTCTGTCTCTTTATCTATCTCTATATCTCCTTCTGTCTTGGTTTCCCTTTTCTCTCTTTCGATTTCTTTATCCATCCTCTCTCTCTTCATTTCTCTTATCTCTCTCTCTCTCTCTCCTTCTTGCTTTCCCCCCCTTTCCCTTTCTCCCCTCTTCTTCATTTTCCTTCCCTCTCTTCCCCCTCCCCCTTTTACTCCCCCCCCAAATTTCCCCCTCTTTTCCCCTTCCTTCCTCCCTCTCTCTCCCTGCCCCCCCTCTCTCCCCCTGCCCCCCCCCCTCTCTTCAACTCCATCCATCTCGCTGCTGTCGGGTCTCACCTCTGCATTTCTCATCTTGTCTTTCAAACTCCTGAAACTCTACGGAGGCAGCATCCCCCCAAATTTTTTTTAAATTATTTTTTTCTTTGAAAGAAAAGCCGAGAGAAATCCGCCATTTCGAGGACCAATTCAGCAATTATGATTTAACATTTCGAATTGCATGATTGATAAAAAAAGGTGAAAACAATAAAGAAATACAACAGATCCCGAACGAAAGTCAAAAAGTCGAAGAAACGGTAGGGAATTCTACCTCCACCCCTACCCCCTTTCAAAAAAAAAAAAAAAAAAGAACACCTTCTCTTAAATAAAAAGTTACAACAGACCGTGGAAAAAATAAAAGCCATAATAAAAAATTAACGAAAAGTAGCAGAAATCCCCTTTAAAAAAGAATGAAAAAAAAGTCCCCTTTATTTTAAAATTTGAGGGGAAAACCCATTCTACCGGAAAAAAAAAGAAATTTACAAACTGTCGGTAGGGATATGTAGATTCCCAGCTTTTTTGTAATTTTTTGGAAAAAAAATTGCAAAACTCTTTAGAGAAAAAATGTTCTAGGGAGGGAAAAATAATTTTTTCTAAGGAAAGGAAAAAACAAAATTTGATAGGAAAAAGAATTATAGCGTGTTGGCTAAAATTTAGTGTGTGATACATATTCTAAAGTATCCGACAATCTAGGAAAACTTTTTAGGATCGAGGGACGCTAAGAATTAATGAGAATATTGTAAGCGGAGAAATATTTTTAAAGGGACATATATAATTTTATATATATATATCATATATAATTATAATATATTTTATATATATTAATATATATTTATACATTGTACATATATATTATTTTCATATTATATAAAAATATATATATATATAATAATAATATATTACAATCTTATATATGTACACTTATCTTCTTTCGCGTCAGAAATAAATAACATAAATTTTATGAAATGAAAGATTTATATACCGTTACTGGTATAACCACTACACACACCGATCGGTGTTATACAACAACACAGATGAGCGGGGAAATCACAACACTTACACAACATTGTGTGGGGGGGGCGCGGAGCGGGGGAGGGGGGAGGGGGGGGATAGAGGGGCTGGGGGGGGGGGGGGGGGGGGGGGGTATAAAAAAATTCAATCAAATAAACGATTAAAGTGAATATATAGAAATACACACTACACAAAGGGAGAGAAAAGACACAACCACAAAAAAAACAACCACACTACACATCCCCACCAAAGGATAAAGACACAGAAAAACTAACAACGCACCACACACATCACAACTACCAGTCGAATACCATCACACCACCCCACCCACAAACCACAACCCCACTCCCCCCACAAACCCCCACTACACACTCAAACCCAACACACCACACAGCCCCATACACACAAACTTATCGAGGGTCGACGCTCATAACAATTATCTCCCGTGGGTCAATTTTAAGTACACGTAGAAAATATAAACGTCTTACCCTAAATATATGTAAACTCACTTCAATATTATCATATAAACATATATATCTCAATCCTAACTTAAAATATCTAATACCCATGCCAATATATAAATAAAACAAATAAAATCTTCTAACAAAATATAGCACACAATCGCAATGTATCACTTCTATCTTCGGTATTCGGGGCTTACTAACTTTAACTTCGTTCTTAAGCATGTATCTTCGGTCTTAAATGGCGCATTGTATTTCTGCCTCGTAATCATTTCTTCGGGGAAGCATGGAGCATCTTCGGTCCGAAATACATATATTTATGACGAAGATATATACAACCCCATCCGTCATAACACAAACAAAGGCACGGGAACGGAACATTAGAACATTAAGAAAAGCAGAGAAACCGCACTAAAAGAAAAAAAAAAAATCATTTAGAGAACAACCAACCCAACACAATAAAAAGTAAATATCACACCACCAAAAGTCAACGCACATAAGACAAACACCACCCATACACAACAAAAAAACACACACAACACGCACAGACAAACCACCAAAAAGGGAAACAAACAACAAACACACACACACACAGAAAACACACACACACACACACAACACACACCAACAGAGAAATGAACAACAAAAGAAACAAGCGGGAACACAACGAAATATAAAAGATATATATATCATATAATACACATATATAATATACATATATATGGTTTTTTACATAATAATTTCAATGCCTCCCAACCCTAATACCCCCCACCCCCAAACCCCCACCGCAAAATACATCACCACAACCAAACAACCATCAACCAGGCAAACCACACAGTCAGACGGCAGATGTGTCACGAAGAAAATTAAGTCACGAGTACAAAACAAAAAGTTCAAATCAACACACAACACATAACGGATGTCATACGATCTTCACAAACACAAGTAAAAAACGCCAGACGACACGAACACGACCACCACGGTAACTGAACAGTAACGGAAAAAACGAATGACCGTTTTTTGTTTTACAAATGGTCAAAGCTGGAGGCTTTGTCACGCAGACACGCGTTTTTTTTTTTTTATATTGCTTTTCTCACCTTTTCCCTCCCTTTCTCCCCCCTTGCTTTATTTTCCTTTTCTTGCTTCGCGTCGCGGGCTGTGGTCGAAAACGAAGTACAGCAACCTGACTTATCGAAACGAGCGGAACGAGAGAGGCGAGGCAGATTCCGATGCGGGGGCCGGAAGGTGCTGGGCGCGGCGTCGGGCGGCCGGTTGCCCGGCTCCTCCCGCGGGGGCAGGTAGTGCGCACGCGCACGGCGTGGACGCGTGGGTGCGGCGGGCGCGCGGTCGGGTGCCGGCGGATTTTTGACCCTATACGAACGGGGGGTTCAGAAAATTTGGAAAAGAGTGGTGGTTGGGGTCTTGGGGAGGGGGGCGTTTGTTAAGAGTGACTTTTTTTTCTGTTAATTTTTATTTATTTTTCAAGTCGTTTGTTTTCTGTTTCTTAAGTCGTTTGTTTCATGGTATTTCCAATTTTCCTTTTTTTTATTATTATTATTATTTTTTTTCGTTATGAATGTATCTATACCTGTTACCCCATGCCATTTTTTACGGTAATTCATTCGCTTATAAATATTTTCATTTTTTTTTTTTTTTTTATAACCAGGAGTCAAAGGCTTCCAAATCACGTTTTTTAGTCCATGAAAGGAATTCTTGGAATAAAGAATTTATCTTTCTTCTCGCCAAGACCCATTAGGCTGGTGAAAATAAATCCTGGAATGGAAGAAATGATTTTGGTGATTCCGTTTTGACCTTTTTTTTCTCGCTCCCGCGTTTTTTTTTTACTCTCTTCTCTCTCTTTCTCTCTCTCTCTCTCTCTATCTCATCTCCATCATCTCTCTCACTCTCTTTACTCTCGTCTTTCTCTCTCTCTTTCTCTCTTTCGTCAAAAACTTTCTCTCTCTCTTTTTCTACAAGCCGGCGATCTTTTTTCCTCTCCTCTTTCTCCTCTCTCTTTCTCTCTCTCTCTCCGTCTCATCTAGACCTCGTCTCCGTCTCTCACTCTTTCTCTCGCTCATTCTCATCACTTTCTCTCTCTATCTCTCGTCTCTCTCCCTGGTCTGGAGCGGGGGATTGGGGGGGAGGCCCCCTCTCTCTCTCCATCTCATCTCTCACTCATCTCTCCTTCGACCTTCCCTTCTCGCTCTCTCTCTCTCACTCTCCTCGCATCTCTCTCGTCTCTCTCTCTCCTCTCTCCCTCTCTCTTATCTCTCATCCCGCCCTAGCCATTCCTCTCTCATCTCTCTCCTCTCTCTACCCCTCTCTCCCCCCCCCCCTCACCTCCTCTCTCTCTCTCCATTTTCTCTCTCTCATCGATCATCTCTCTCCATCTCCTCTCTCTCTCTGCTCTCACTCTCTCCCTCTCTAATTGCAAATTACAATATTGCCTTATACAAGAAAATCAACTCCCCTCTAATCTATACTATCTTTTTTCTCCTTTTTTCTCTGCTGTCTTCCTCCTTTCCTTACCCCCCCCCCCCCTCTCTCTCTTCCTGCATATCTCTCTCTCTCTCCTCTCTCTCCTCTCTTCTCTCCTCTCTCTCGTACTCTCCGCTCTCTCTCCCTCTCTCTCTCTCCATCTCTCTCTCTCTCATCTCTCTCTCTCTCTCTCTCTCTCCGTCTGTGTGTGTCTGTCTGTCTCCCCTTTTTCTTCCCTCCCCCCCTCTCTCTCTTCGTTCTCCCTCTCTCTTTTCGTCTCTGTCTCTTGCCCCCCTTCATATATTTCAGCTTTTTCTTACTCTCGCCTCTCGTACCCATCCCCCCCCCCCCTCTCTCTCGCGTGTACTCTCCTCTTTTTCTTTCCACCTCTGTGTCATTATTAATTTCCCGTATCTCCTTTATCAATTTCTCCCACCTCCACTCTCCCAGTATTTATCTGCCATACGTTATCTCCTCTTATTATCTACTTTTTACATCTTATCCCCTTCATTATCTCTCTCTCTCTCTCTCGCTCACCTCCTTTCCTTCGTTATCTATCTCTCGCGGTTCATTTCCCTCATTACCTATCTTTCTCACCTCCTCTCCTTCATCCTCTATCTCGTTATCTGTTTCTCGCACACCCTCTCTTTCTATCTTTCGTCTTTTACATCATACCATTTCCCCTCTTTATTGCTCTCTCTCTCTCTCTCTCTCTCTCTCTCTCTCTCTCTCTCTCTCTCTCTCTCTCTCTCTCTCTCTCTCTTTCTCTCTCTCTCTCTCTCTTTCTCTCTCTCTTTCCATTCTTCCTCTCTCTTTGTCTCTCCTCCCCCCTCCTCCTACTTCCCACGGGATTCCACGAGCGAGACAAGGCCTGCACAGAAGAGGCTTTTAATAGGCCTAGAGAAATCAGGTCCCTGAGCCCTTGTACTGAGACCGACAACCACTTTTGGGATTTGAATTTACCGCCAAAAGAAAAAAAAAAAAAAAAAAAGGAAGAAGAAAAAAAAAACAACTTAAAACCGGAGCGAGCTGAAGGCCAGCCATTGACAATATGTCTCTTGTGGACGATGTATTGAAATTATCCTTTTTTTTATATACTTCTTTTTCTATTTCTTTTTAATGTCGGGCTATACAATGCATTGAAATCGATTTAGATTTATTCCGAAGGGAGGGCTTTGTATCTGTACGAGGCGGGCTTTCAAAGGGAATCATTAATTACGACAAAATTGTTTACAAGTTGTTCGGAATTCGCTAGTTCGGCCATTTCTTCAAACGAGTCTTTCTGGCTAGTCACTTTATCCCCGTTTTCGATTGAATGTGGCGATTGTTGCTCTTATTTATATGTACGTTAAGGCCTAAATTGGTTTGAAAGGACGGTGAAGCTTTCCGAAACCCTAAAAGAAAACGAGAAAGAGAGAAGGAATTTTTTTTTTTAGAAGATATACGAAAAAGGAATAGCTAAATAACATATGAAAACGAAAACAAAACCGAAACAAAAAAAGATAAAAAAGAAACAATAACAGAAAAAAACAAACTGACAGAAATAGAAAAGAACACCAATAAAACAAAACAGCTTCACGAACATGCTAAAGAGACACCTTACCTAGAAATAAGTAAAAGGAAGATGACAGTTGTGACGTGAGGGATCTCCAGCCTCGAGGATTCGGTGTCTCGAGAGGCCAGAGCGAAACACTTGCATTCTGTAAACCCGAGTCTTATCACTATCGAACCGTCCTCGACTCCCATTCATAGCGACTCTGAAACGGGCTTCGAAACAGAAAGCGAAACACGTAACAAAGCATAACTTCCATTTGTGTATCTGAATGACTTGTATTTTTCTTTTTCTTTTTCTTTTTCGTTTTCCTTTTCTCTTGTTTTATATACTAGGGAGGGGAGGGGTACGGTTATAATTGATCGTTCACTATGAATCGAGATGGAACAAAGTGCTTTATGTTCTTCC
>NC_061830.1:40032080-40034580 GCF_019202785.1 Penaeus chinensis
GAGGAGGCGATTCCCGGATGTGATTCTTGGAGGCGATTCTCGGAGGCGATTCCCGGATGTGATTCTTGGAGGCGATTCCCGGATGTGATTCTTGGAGGCGATTCCCGGATGTGATTCCCGGAGGCGATTCCCGGATATGATTCAAGGAGGCGATTCTCGGAGGCGATTCCCGATGTGATTTCCGATGTGATTTCCGGATATGATTCTTGGAAGCGATTCCCGGATGTGACTCTTGGAGGCGATTCCCGAATGTGATTTCCGGATGTGATTTCCGAAGGTGATTCCCGAAGGCGATTCCGGAGGCGATTCCCGGAGGCGATTCCCGGAGGCGATTCCCGGAAGCGATTCCCGGATGTGATTCCCGGATGTGATTCCCGAAGGCGATTCCCGGAGGTGATTCCAAGAACGGGATCTCTTTAGGTCTCAGTTTTCTTTTTTTCCTTAATGCCGTTGTGTTTTTAGGTCTGTGCATAAGAAAGGATTGGCACAGATTAATATCAGACCGGAGTTAGTATAAAGTACCATGAGTCATGCAGATTTCGTTCGCTCCCCCCCCCCCCCCCCACACACACACACATTACTTAATATGTGTATGTGTATGTATGTATAAACAGTATTTGTGGGTTTGTGTGTGTGTGTGTGTGTCTGTCCATTTATCTGCCCATCTGTCTAATTCTTTGTTTACCTATCTATCAACTTGTTATTCGTCCGTCTGTTTATTCTACCTATCTCTCTATATATCTGTCATTCTATCTATTGTTTTTGTCCATATGATATATGATATATTTCAGAAATCAGTCCTCCAAGGAAATACAAAAAAACGAGAAAAATAATACAGATCAAACTCAAATACACTTAGAACAGGGAAGAGGTGGGTGCGTCCAGCGTGTTTACATGCGAGCGAGAGTGTCTGTCTCGACTCGGGTTCGTAAAATTTTCGAAGCTGAGGTATGTCCCGCTCCTATTTCCTAATTTGTCATTGCGGAAGGAAGCGTAATTTATGGTAATGACTTGAGGAAGTTGTTTTTCGAAGAATATCTGAAGAAATGCAATATATCCAGGTAGTTTTATAGAGAAGAGTTCAGATGCTTTGGTTCGGAGTACATTCGAGCCAGTCTAATGGATGCTTTCGGATTCCGAACCGATATTGAATTGCATTTAATCTTGTTCTAGTTAGACATAGGGTATCGTTATTTGCCAAGATGAGTAGCTCACAAATCCTCCTTAATTACTGTTATATGGAATTTACTTATCTATGATTAAATTTCTTAGGGAGAGAGAGAGAGAGAGAGAGGGGAAAGGAGAGAGAAAGAGAGGCAGAGAGAGAAAGAGAAAGAGAGGCAGAGAGAGAAAGAGAAAGAGAGGCAGAGAGAGAAAGCGAAAGAGAGACAGATAGACAAAGAGATAGACATAGATAGACAGAGAGAAAGTAGGAGTAAGAAATAGAGAAACAGAGGGATAGAAAAAAGTGTTATATTTATGCATTTCCAGGAGCTATTTCCGAATCTTTTGTTGAAACGAAACAGTGTGATTCATTATCTCGAAGCTCCACAGTGACTCGAGCAAATATGGAGTCAATCATAAGTTGACTTTTTATTAATGACGGAAATGGTATCAGATATTAACACTGATAGATACAGTGGCCACGTGTATCCCAGATGGTAATTTATGATATCCTGAAGCCTTGTATAGACGACAATGTCTGGTAACAATTTTCCCTTGCACATATTTACAAAGGATTATAAAGACGTTAATTAAAAATTTAAATACATCTCCTTGTCTCGTTTTAGTCCTTTTCGAAAAGGAATTTCTCCTGATGAACATTCACATTTTATGAACGCTTAATCACGCATATTCAAACGAAAAACAAAAAAATAATAACAAGGTTTTCAAAATTATACTGAAAGGAATGGTAATCAATTTATACATATATTCCTAGTCGCAAAGGACTCATTGTTAGCAGTGTATAATAATAATTCTTAGTGAAGATTGTATCCACGTAAAGAAAATTAGATTATATGTAAAAATCGGCTGCGAAATACTATTGTGGATTGTGTTTTTAGGACACACGTCAAGTCTAATTACATCTTCATTACAAATTATCATTATCATTATGTTTATTATTATTATCACTATTATCATTTTTTAAATCCTTATTCATTATCATTATTATTATTTCTATCATCTTTATTCATTGTCAATATTGGTATTATTATCACCATTATCATTGTTATTAATGCTACTAATACTAATTCTACTATTATGATTATCGTTATTATTTTCCATTGTTGTTATGATCATTGCTATTATTATCATTATCACCATTCGTCTTCTTCTTATTATTATTATCATTATTATCGTTGTTATTATTGTTATCATTATATTCACTATTATCACTATTATCATTATTATCATGACCATCATCATTATCAACATCTTCATTATTATTATTATCATTATTATTCTTACTACCATTTTCATTATTAATCATTATTATTAT